>NC_134483.1:198109004-198201504 GCF_040206685.1 Ascaphus truei | reverse complement strand
TCCAAATTGTGTCGTCACAGCTACCCGGAACGTAGGACACCACCAGGGATCCCTCTGCTTCTCTTCCTCCTCTAAGATGGCTAACGAGCCAAACACTTCATTTTTGCATAGCCAGTATAACCAACCCCACACTGAGACCCATTAAGGTCAAAATGGCTGTCTGTGGGTGGGTTTACTGGCTATGTATCTTAACCCTGGCTGTGCTTAAAGCTGTGACCATGCAGCAAGCTTAAGCCTATAGGGAACCATGTTAATGGTTTTGAAGCAAAAGTAGCACTGTGTGCTAATTTGCATGTCATTTCCCAGAATCCCTTGCTGCAGTGGAAGCGCTGTGTGCGGGGTGATAATAGTGAAAGGTTGGGTTGCAGACCTGTCTAAGACATGCAAATGAGCATACAGTAATATTTCCATTATTATTATTATTATTCCATTTTGCTATATATATATATATATATATATATATATATATATATATATATATATATATATATATCCTGAAACCTTCCTTGAAACAACACGAAGGGACATCTGTGCTTAAATCAGAGCACAACTGAGATACCTGGGATATGAGCTTCAGCATGACTAAGGAGGTGGCAGCAGTGGTTAATCCCTTAATTACTTTAGCCATTAGTAAAGCATTGCTTAGAATTTTTACTAGGCACTACGGTAATTAAGGGTAAGTAATGTATTTTAAATTTGTAAATGTCATTTCTTTATTTATTATAGCTTACCATTGATTAACAATGTGGCTATCTATAGGGCCCCATTAAGAGAGCCTAGGTAGCCACAGTGACAATCAATGGTTTTATGGTTAATATTTATTTTAAATGTATTTTTATGTTCTGCTTTTTAAAAAAAATATATATATATGTGTATGGGGGGGGGGGGGGGTGGGGTTGTGGAGTTCATGACATATTACACCGTGTCATAATTTATTTAACAAAAATAAAGCCAAAATGGAGAAGCCATGTGTGAAAAACGAAGTATACCTTATGATTCAATAACTTGTAGAACTACCTTTAGCAGCAATAACTTGAAGTAATCGTTTTCTGTATGACTTTATCAGCCTCCCACATTGTTGTGGAGGAATTTTGGCCCACTCTTCTTTATAACGTTGCTTCAGTGAATTGAGGTTTGTGGGCATTTGTTTATGCACATCTCTCGTAAGGTCCAGCCACAGCATTTCAATCGGGTTGAGGTCTGGACTTTGACTGGGCCATTGCAACACAGTGATTCTTTTTTTTCCAGCCATTCTGTTGTAGATTTGCTGGTGTGCTTGGGATCATTGTCCTGTTGCATGACCCAATTTCAGCCAAGCTTTAGCTGTCGGACAGATGGCCTCATATTTGACTCTAGAATACATTGGTATACCGAGGAGTTCATGGTCAACACAATGACTGCAAGGTTCCCAGGTCCTGTGCCTGCAAAACAAGCCCAAATCATCACCCCTCCACCGCCGTGCTTGGCACTTGGTATGTGTTTGTGCTGATATGCTGTGTTTGGTTTTCGCCAAACGTGGTGCTGTGCATTATGGCCAAACATCTCCACTTTGGTCTTATCTGTCCAAAGTACATTTTTTCAGAAGTCTTGTGGTTTGTTCAGATGCAACTTTGCAAACGTAAGCCGTGCTGCCATGTTCTTTATAGAGAGAAGAGGCTTTCTCCTGGCAACCCTTCCAAACAAACCATACTTGTTCAGTCTTTTTCTAATTGTACTGTCATGAAATTTAACATTTAACATGCTAACTGAGGCCTGTAGAGTCTGAGATGTAACTCTTGTTTTTTTTTGCAATTTTCTGAGCATTGCACGTTCTGACCTTGGGGTGAATTTGCTGGGACGTCCATGTCACGGTAACTTATGACAAGATATAACAAACACCAAATATTTGGGTTGAACTGAACGAGGCTTAGATATAATAAAATATATTTATTCCTTAAAAAGGTGAAGCAATATAGTACAATTAACAGGCAAGAAGGTAACACTTACTTAGGGTTGGGGAATGGAGAAGTATCAGCTAGCAATTCTCCAGCAATCCGGTGACATTCAAGATGAAATCAGAAAAACAACAAAAACTGTAGGGTTGACACAGTTTATATACCTTTGTAACCCTATTCTTAACATTGAATACAGACTATTGGTGAACAATTATCTGTATCCAATCCCTAACGTGGAAACACAGTTTAACCCATGCCCCCCAGCTAGTTAGCCCATGCGTACTGGGACTCTGAGGGTCTTATTTCTGTAGCCCCATAATTAAATCAGGGGTGACGACCAGTCTACCAGATGAAGTATCTGGCAGGATCTTCATTGTTTGTAGGTTTAGATATAACACTTACAAACCACTCCAGTTTGATGCTTCTCCGCCCTCGGGTTAACAGTTAGATTGGCAGAGTCTTTTGATCAGTACTTGGTTCCTAGTGTAAACAATCAGGGCAGTTAACTTTTGATCACAGGGCTTATGCTAAATCATCCTGCTGCCCTTCCTTACCTATTAGAATAGCAGATGGAGTCTGCATTTTCAGAGGAGATCCAAAATACCATATACACTTCAATATCTTCACATATTAATAAGTTCCGTTCTGGTGGGCCCAGTGGGTCGAAATTTGCCAGTTTTTAATGCCTACAGTGACTCTACATATTGGCCAAATTTTAACTCTCTGCAACCTCTGGAACCGGAGATACAGAAATGCACTTTAAAACATTTTTAAAATACAGGATTATAATGAAACATGGGAACAGGGGAACATACATTTTCCTGACATGACAAGGTGTAAGCCACATTCCTGGACCGCAGTCCAGTTAACCCCTTGCCTCCCTGGTGAGGTCAGGGGGTGGCCATATGGGGTCCAACCCCTTTAATACCGGGCCAAACCCCCTCTCCCTCTACAGTCCACTCCAGGGAAGATTGGCAACTGTCTTGAATATTTTCCACTTTTGAATAATCTTTTTCACTGTAGAATTATGGACTTTAAAATTGTTTGGAAATGGCTTTATAACCCTTCCCAGGTTGATGGACAGCAACAATTGCATCTCTAAGATCATTGCTTATGTCTTTCCTCCTTTGCATTGTGTTAACACACACCTGAATGCTCCAGACCAGCAAACTGCTAATACTTCGACTTTTATAGAGGTGGTCACACTTGCTGATGATCAATTAATCAAGGGCATTTGATTAGCAGCACCTGTCTGCTACTTCACATCTTAATTCTTATGGAAGCAGAAAGGTAATACTTAGTTTTTCACACATAGCTTCTCCATTTTGCCTTTATTTTTGTTAAAGAAATTATGACACGGTGTAATATGTCATGTGTTGTTGTTCATCTGAAGTTGTATTTACCTAAGTTTAAGACCTGCTAAGGAACAGATGATTGTTATTATGGCCTGATATGTAAAACTATAGAAATCAAAGAGGGTGTACTTTCTTTTTCACACAACTGTATCTGTATTATATACAGAGAAAATACAGGACTAACGCCAGTTTTGAGTAGGATATAAAATATGTGCTGTCTTTCTGGCGTTCATCCCATTCAGATAAATATCGAAATGTGCTGAATAACTGTCAATAGCAAAAAATGCAGCATTAGGCCACTTTTTATCGGATCCAATAAAAAGTGCGCTATTTTTGGATGTGTTACGTCAATACGCAATTTTTTGTTACTGCAGTTTGCTTTATCCAGGTCATAGATACAAGGACAAAAGAACAAGAGGGGAAACCCAAGAATTTAGACCAGGGGTTTGTAAGACTCTGGGGAACTCCTCCCACAAGGATGGTTCCCCCCTTACCTTGTCCCGCTCCGCGCCCCACGGCGCTCACCCCGGTCACCCGATACCGCAGGCGGCAGTCCCTTCTCTTCTCTACCGCTCCGTTCCCCGCCTCCGTAAGCTCTCACGCGCGCACACGCAGGGCTTCTTCTGCCCACCCGTGGAGTGAGGCCCTGCCCCCCGCTCTGGCCGCGTGCCCCCCTCGCACGCAGCACACACGCACGAGATGCAGTGGCCACTCACCAGCAGCACCACAGGGGTAATTATTGCCTTTACTTTTGTCCACCCTCAGTCTTGTCCTATCACTGCCTCCCTGGGCCACTCCTTCTATTCCCATTGCCCCCAGGCCTTTATTTGCCTGCTTGACCATTTCCTCTTTGGCTGAGCAGAGCTTTGTGTAACCTGTGTTACCCACGTTCATGCCCTGCCTCGTTCCTTGTCCACCTTGCCCTCGTTTTTCCCTCCTGTGTACCGACCCGGCTTAGCTTAGGACCCAGTCTGGATATCGACCCCGGCTTGCCCATGACCATCCGATCTCTCCAATCCTCTACCTCGGCTCATGGATATCAACCAACCACCCGGCTCCAAACCCACGGCTTTTGGCACCGACCTCTCTCCTGGCTCCTCCCTTCTGTCCGGCAAGTATCGGGACTAACACTATCACTTCCGACCAGATCCGGCAACACTGATGATCCACCTTTCTGGCATGTCTCCGCAGCTGCAGGTGCGGGTCCTATCCTACCCACCTCAGTTCCGGAGTCCCTCCTTGTCCGTGGTGAGCGCAGAGATACATTATGGTCAGCCGAACGGACATGGACCCCGGAGAGGCAGAAGAACCCATTGCCATGGACCGACTCTACCAAGTGGAGGTGCAACTCATCTCCTTGTGTCAAGAGCTCTCAAGAATAACTCTGTCTCTGCACTCCCTTAGCTCGCTGCCACGGCAGCAGCTGCACTGCTCCCTCTGGTCCTTCCCACGATCACTGATCCTTGTCTCCCCACTCCTAAACACTATGCAGGGGATTCCCACGAGTGCAGGGGGTTCATCAACCAGTGTGAGATCCACTTTGAATTAACCCCGTCCCGCTTTCCCACTGCACGTTCCAGGGTTGCTTACATCATCGGCCTGCCGACTGGTAAAGCGCTGGCCTGGGCGTCCCCCATCTGGGAACAGAGAGCCGACATCACTCATGATTATCCTCACTTCCTCAGAGAGTTCAAGCAAGTATTCAATACGCCTGGTAGCAAGATCACGGCGGCTTCATCTCTTTTTCATCTTTCTCAAGGTGGTCGCTCTGTCGCCCAGTATGCCCTGGAGTTCCGGACCATCGCGGCCGAGACCACCTCAAATGAAAATGCCCTCTCCGCAGCCTTCCGGCAGGGACTATCCAAACCCATCAAGGACCAGCTGGTGACTCAGGAAAGACCCACCAGATTGGAGGACCTCATTGCCGTTTGCATCCGCGTGGACCAGCGTCTCCAGGAGAGAAAAGTCAAACGCTCGCTCCCTCGTCCCGGTCCTCCCCGGACTACCAACCGCAGTCTTGTTCCCTTTGTTCCACAACCTATAGATGAACTAGAACCTATGCAGCTCAGAAGTCACCGGCTATCCGCCTCTGAGAGACAGCGCATACGAGATGGTGGTCGGTGTCATTACTGTGGGCATCCCGGTCATCTGCTAGCAAGCTGTCTCCTGCGTCTGGGAAACGCCAAAGCCCAATGAGTTACGAGGACGTCTCATTGCTCACCATTTCTCCTTCCTCTCCTACTCAGGGGAGACTTCCCACTCGGATAATGCTGCCTGTTTTTCTTGCCAGGGACAACTCCCAGATCTCCACTTCCGCATTCATCGATTCCGGGTCTGGAGGAAGTTTTATTGATCAAAATTTCGCCACCAAGAACAACATTCCACTCCATCCTAAAGCTGTTCTTGTCAGCTTGGAGGCCATAGACGGACACCCTCTTCAACCAGCCTTAATCTCGTAGGAGACTTGCTCACTATCCATCACCACTGAGGACGGTCACCAGGAGGAGATCGTCTTTGACGTGATCCATACCCCATTAGTGGAGTTGATACTTTGGCTTCCTTGACTGCAATTGCACAACCCGCAGCTGGATTGGACCAACAGGGGACCTGTACAATGGAGTCCTCGGTGCCTTAAAACTTGTCTTTCTCCCAAACAAACGATAGCCGGAGTGGAATTGCCCGTGGAGGACAAGATCTCTCTTCCAGTGGTCTACAAGGACCTCGCGGATGTCTTCGAAAAAATACATTCGGAGGTGCTGCCGCCCAATTGATCTTTTGACTGCCCCATTGACCTTCTCCCCAGTGCGGTTCTACCCAAAAGCATTCATACAGCCTTTCCATGCCCGAGACCAAGGCAATGTCCGATTATATCCAGGAGAATCTGAAGAAGGGGTTCATCCAAGAATCTTCCTCTCCACTGGAGCCAGGTTCTTCTTTGTCAAGAAGAAAGATGGGTCCCTTCGCCCCTGTATTGACTACAGGGGTCTTAACAAGATTACGGTCAAGAACCGCTATCCCCTACCGCTGATTGCTGAATTCTTTGACCGCCTACAGGGGATAACAATCTTCTCCAAACTTGATTTCCGTGGAGCCTATAATCTTATCCGTATTCGCCAGGGCGATGAGTGAAAGACTGCCTTCAACACCCGGGATGGGCACTATGAATACATGGTCATGCCCTTTGGCCTTTGCAATGCCCCGGCAGCCTTCCAGGAGTTCGTCAATGAGATCTTTTGTGATCTTCTCAACAGCTTCATCTTCATGTACCTGGATGACACTCTCATCTTTTCCAAGTCCCTCTCTGACTACATCCAGCATACCAGACTAGTCCTGTTGCACCTTCGAGAAAACTGCTTGTACGCCAAGTTGGAGAAAAGTTCGTTCCATCAGTCTTCCATTTCCTTTCTGGGATACATCATTTCTAATGCAGGATTCTCTATGGACCCAACCAAGCTCAAGGCCGTGCTAGAGTGGCCACAACCCACATCCCTGAAAGCCATACAGCGGTTTCTAGGATTTTCAAACTATTACCGCAAGTTCATCAAGAACTTTTCATCCATGGTGGCCCCCATCACCGCCCTGACTAAGAAGGGTATCTAATACAGAAGCCTGGTTACCTGCAGCCCTTAAAGCCTTTGAGTCTCTTAAAAGATCTTTCGCTTCCGCCCCCATCTTGCACCACCCAGACCCTAGGCTTCCCTTTACATTGGAGGTAGACGCATCAGATATCGGCGCAGGTGCTATTCTCTCACAAAGGCAGTTCTCACAGGCGAAACTCCACCCCTGCGGGTTCTTTAAAAAAAACTAAATCTCCGGCACAACAAAACTACGTTGTCGGTAATAGAGAGCTCCTGGCCATCAAACTTGCCTTACAGGAATTGAGACATCTTCTGGAGGGAACAGAGATCCCCATTTCAATCCTCACCGACCATAAAAATCTTCTGTATATTGAGAGCGCACGCCATTTAGGAGCCTGTCAGGCTCGGTGGTCCCTTTTTAATCAAGGTTCAATTATCTAATTTCTTACATCCCCGGCTCAAAGAATCAAAAGGTGGACTCACTCTCTCAGCAATTCCTAGTCGAGGACAAGTCAGAAGACGTCACCGAGACGATCCTGCCCACCAAATACGTAATTTCGGCCAACTCTTTCGACATCTTGGATCAAGTTCTGGCAGAAAAGACTAACCTCCCAAGGGGCATGGAAGTACCGGTCGGTCGTCTATATGCTGCTCCACGCTTCCTTAAGAAAATTCTACAGTGGGGTCACTTATCAAAGTCAGCCTGTCATCCAGGTACCAGTAGAACCTCCAACCTCATTAGCCATACCTTCTGGTGACCTACCATGTCGGAAGATATATTGGAATTTGTGAAAGCCTGTCCAACCTGCGCCCAGGTCAAAACCATTCGCAACAAGCCTCACGATCTTCTGTGACCTCTGACAATACCGGAACGTCCTTGGAACCACCTGTCTATGGACTTTTTTGTGGAGCTCCCTAACTCTAAGGGGATGAATACCGTTTTAGTAAATGTGGACAGGTTATCCAAGCAAGCCCATTTTATCCCTCTCAAAGGGTTGCCCAATTCCGCTACCTTGGCTTACATTTTTATCAGGGAGGTATTTCGCTTTCACGGGGCCCCACTTTCCATCGTATCCGACTGTGGGACACTATTTATTTCTAAGTTCTGGCGGACCTTCACCCAAAGGATGGATATCACCCTCCACTTCTCTTCCGGGTACCATCCAAAGACTAATGGGCAGACCAAGAGGACAAACCAGACATTGGAGCAATACCTTCGGTGCTTCGTCGCGGACAGCCAGGATGATTGAGTAGACCTACTCCCATGGGCAGAATTTGCACATAACGCTCTTAAAAACAGTTCCACACTAAAATCTCCCTTTTTCATAAACTACGGTTTCCATCCGGCACGGCTTCCCATTTCTTCAGTCCCTTTCGGGGTCCCGTCGGCTGATGATCGAATTAAGGATCTGCAGGAATCCTGGAGGAAGATCCAGGAGGCACTGATGAAAGCAACCCACAGACAAAAGGCACAGGCAGACCGCCACCCTCGGGAGGCACCTGTCTTCAAACCTGGAGACAAGGTCTGACTCTCATCTAGGAACATTAAACTAAAGACCCCTAGACTCAAACTGGCCCACAGGTTCCTGGGCCCATTCTCAGTGGTGGAACAAATTAACCCTTTGGCATATCATCTGGACCTCCCCTCATCCATGAGAATTCCCCCCGTTTTTCACATATCCCTTTTAAAACACGTGTCTCAAAGCCCGCGGTTCCACAAGACACCAGCTCTTCCTAAACCAGTCATGGTCCAAGGTCAGGAGGAGTTTGAGTTCCAGTCTGTTCTCCACTCCAGGAAAACGAGGGGATCCCTGCAGTATCTGGTCCACTGGAGGGACTTTGGACCCGAGGAAAGATCCTGGGTACCACACCATCAAATACATGCCCCCAGACTACTCAGACTCTTTCATGCCAAGCACCCCAACAAGCAATTTTTGGGTCGTCCTGAGGCCACCCCTCAAAGGGGGGGTACTGTAAGACTCCGGGGAACTCCTCCCTCAAGGAGGGTTCCCCCCTTACCTTGTCCTGTTCCGCCACTCACCAGCAGCAACACAGGGGTAATTATTGCCTTCCTTTTATCCACCCTCAGTCTTATCTTATCACTGCCTCCCTGGGCCGCTCCTCCTATTCCCATTGGCCCCCAGGCCTTTATTTGCCTGCTCGGCCATTTCCTCTTTGGCTGAGCAGAGCTTTGTGTAACCTGAGTTACCCACGTTCGTGCCCTGCCTCTTTTCTTGTGCTTCCACCTTGCCCTTGTTTTTCCCTCCTGTGTACCGACCCAGCTTGGCTTAGGACCCACTCTGGATATCGACCTCGGCTTGCCCCTGACCATCCGATCTCTCCAATCCTCTACCTCGGCTCACGGATATCAACCAACCACCCAGCTCCAAACCCACGACTCTCGGCACCGACCACTCTCCTGGCTCCTCCCTTCTGTCCGGTAAGTATCGGGACTAACACTATCTCTTCCGACCAGATCGGTAACACTGATGATCCACCGTCCAGGCATGTCTCCGCAGCTGTTGGTGCGGGTCCTATCCTACCCACCTCAGTTCCGGGGTCCCTCCTTGTCCGTGGTGAGCGCAGTGTTACAGGTTTACATTTTACCTAGTAAAGGTGTCTGATAAGCTGTGTGCCTCATAGTGAAGTACCTCATAAAGGGATTGAATTACTAGTATTTTACATTATGGACAATAGAAATGGATGTTAAGTAGATTAGAAATTCTTTGGTTTGGTGATTATAAAATCAAAGGAGTATATGAGTAATCAATGAGACTTATCATACCAAATCAAATTTTAAAAACAGCAAGTGGCACAATATTGCCATGAAAAGGTTATTTTTTAGCATTCGGGTATGCCATCAATGGGTTAACATTTTTAGTCAAGTGTATTTTTTATCCTGTTTAACTCTGACAGCATGACTCTGTGTCACAAAAGCTTTGGTTACAGTAATAAACCCATTAAGGAAATGTTTTGAGTTTGATCAGGGACCAACTTTCACTAACTGTTTATATTAAAAATACAACAACCAGTGAGCAGGAAACAGTCTCAGGTGCCAATGGGGTCATTGTGGGTGAGCTTACATTATACTCTGCAGACTTCATAGACAAGAAGTCTTATTCAGAAGCAGGGACCCCCGCTGTGTTAATCCTGATGGGCAATTCCCCCCTGCCAAGCATTGTGCCGCGAACGCTCATTTTTGGTCCAGGTTTCTCCAGCACATGTGTTTCGGCAGGTTAGAGATACAGTACAAGGTGTGTATCTGTTTAAGCTGACCAGAATTGGTTGTCATAACATGGAAAGTCATATAATATACTGTAATGACAAGTAGTAGATCATTTCACCCTCAAGGTTACAAAGGGGTCTATTACATGTTATAGGTGTATGATCAGAAGGTTCTCATAAGTATGTTGGAATTGTTACAATGAACCTGGTGATTCCTGGGAGAAAGCTATTAATCATTGTATATTCTTTGATTAAACTTTCAATAAAATAATATTGTTTTCCAAAAACTGAAGGCTCTAAAACTGTACGTAGCTAGTGATGTGACAAATGACTGTCTGGACAAACCCCTGAAGGGCAGGAAGGGTCTGGTTCTTTTGGTGTATATATGGGGTGTATATACATGATTTTTATACACTTCATTATTGTGTGTATTGTTCATGTACAGTATGTATTTGCTGTACCTTTGCTTTTATGGCGTATAAACCCGTGTGTGTGTGTGTGTGTTTGTGGGATGCTCGATATATGGGTCCCATTGGTTGTGTTTGTCCCCCAGTTTAAAATTTGCTAGTCAGCCCCTAATTAAACATGTAATGTGTATGACTGTTTGTGATACATTTAAGAGTATCAAAAGAAGCAAAGACTGGACAAAGGGTCTCAGGATGCAGTCAATGTAGGAAATAATTTTTTCAGTTAAGTTCCCAATCCCAGATACAATGGGTCTACCAGGTGGGGGTCTCTTGTTTTGATATAGTTTTGGAAGGCTGTAGAAGGTGGCTGTTTTGGGGAATTTGACTACCATATAGTCGAACTCCTTCTGACTAATTAACTTCGTATTCAGTCCCTTCTGTAAGATGTTCATCAGATCTTTTTGATACTGAGTAGTAGGATCATTCTGTAAGATTTCGTAACAGGTTTTGTCAGAAAGGAGTTTTAGATTCTCCTTTTTGTAATCAATTGTGTCTAGAACAACCAAATTCCCACCTTTATATGCTGGTTTAATGGTAATCCCTTTATTGTCTGTGAGTTCTTTCAGTGCCTTTCTCTCTAGTGTTGTGAGGTTATCATGTTTATGGTAGCGAGTGTGTGTTTCAAGATCATGCGTGACAAGATCGACAAAGACATCTCTGTTGGCATAGCTGTCACCAAATGGAAGAAATCTGGAGTTCACTTTTAGATCGATGAAGGGGCCTTCTCCTATTGTCCTTGCTGAGTCTTCCTCCAATGCTAGTAAACTATTATAAGCTTCCATAGCTTTGCTCTCAAGGCCAGGAATGTCAAGTAAACTGGCTTGTCTGGTTTCTCTAAGTTTAAAAAACTTTTTTAGCTTGAGTTTACGAGCAAACAAGTTCACATTTTTTACCCATTCAAATGTGTTAATATCTGTGGATGGGGAGAAGGACAGCCCTTTACTAAGCAGTGTGAGATGGCAAATATATATAGGCCGTCTTACCTTTCCAAACTGGGCTGGAGTTTTGTGTGGTAACTCGGGAGCATATGGTGGGGGTAGGGCTTGCTTGTTCCCTCATACACAGAGTTTGTTTAGTGGCACAAGCATCCCTGACGGTGGAAGCACATTCATTAATATGTGCACAGGCATACCCATAGCCACACCGTATTTAGGGACCAGGTAGCCACTGTATTACTTACCTCTTCGTGTTAGCTAGCCCTCTATCATCAGGACTACATGAGCTGTTTTATGGGTGGTGTTTAGGGAAATGTACTCACACCCAGTGAGGTGTATGATTATTTACCTACATTTGCAGCAGTACAGTACCGGATAGATGAGCACATTTGTTTATATGTGCACAGCTACATTCTATTGCCTTACTATTCAGGCATCTGTTATCTGCTCTACGCTCTCATTCCACTTATCCCCTACACTGCCCAGGGACCTTTCTGTTACCTCAGACAGGTTTGCAGCCCCCACCCTTGCTCATACCTAAACAATCACATCCAGGGAATACTGCACATCAGCTCCCTTGGAACATTTGATCTAATTCACCTCATTTGTTCCTATTAACTCATAACCCGGAGTGTCATATACGCTCATCCTAGGGTTAATATATATGTGTGTCCTTTGTTGAATTTTAACACCCATTATTTTAATCAGTTTAGCATTAAAGATTATTTTTAATAATATCACATTACTTTGTTTGAGGGTATTGAGTGCTACCAGTGGGTTCTTGCTTCTTTGCTGTTTATCTTCTCTAGGGGTTGGGCTGTACCTGTTGGTAAAAAGTAGGGCTGAGTGCTCCGCGATGTTGTGGGGAGAAACAGGACAGAATCACAGTTTACCTTTGTTCTTGCTTGGTGCTGCGCCTCCAGTCAGCATGGATCCTCTGTGATGTCAGGGGATGACCATACTGACAACTCTTCTTCTTTTAGAGACAGTGAATCACACTCCTTTATATTTTCTTTGGTCTTTATTGCATGCAGATCATATAACAGCCATTACATTCTTCCCTTCTAGCTGTGCCCTGACTCAGGCTTTAGGCCCAGGTTAGGCCTATTGGACCCCTCCTCACATCTCCTTATGAGATGGAGGGCAGATGTTGCTCACTCCACAGAGGGAGGAGAAAGAATGACAAGAACCCAGAATTTGGGAAAGTGCCAATATTGATATCCTTTGGGGAGTGGCTGTAACTCTGACTCATAACAAGCCAGATCTGGATAATGATAGGCCCTCACATCCATTGTGTGGTCCAATCAGTACCCACCCCTCAAGTTGGCACTCTGGCTGTTGCTAAGGCCCGCCCTTTGATACTTCTGTTATAATTCAAGGATGCAAAAGTACACAGGCCTTATAAAGGAATTATCCCATCCACTGCCTGCACCTAACAGGGCTTACATTAGTAGGGCCCAGGAAAGCCGGGAGGCTATGATATATATATTGCACCACCTTGAGAAAGGACCCACTGGGGGACCAAAACGTCGGTATATGTGTCTTTTTCAATACAAAAACTTGTGATCAAACTTACCAGAGTGCTGTCTCCTGATCTCGTGCTTCAAACGGTATCGTATGGTTTATTATTGCTTTATGGGACAAGCACCCAATTTTTTCTACTTGCAAGTGGAGTGCCGGCTGCTTCTGTGGATTATATATATATATATATATAGCAAAGCAAAGGAACACCAGGCACTCCATAATAACATTGTGAACAGGAGATTGAAGTGCGCAGCTAATATATAAACGTGATATATAGTAATAAAGTAATTAAATGATTAATTACGTGACCTTGATCAGAGCGTCTGCAGCTGTGATGGAAGGGGGGGCTCAGGAACCCCCTGGAGCTAACAGATAAATACAAAAAAGACACAGCGCACAACGCTCATAGTGCAATTACAAAATTATATTAACATGAACAAATTATTAGGTGAGTATTGTGCGTACATCAGTGCAGTTAAAACAAGCAGTTTCGGGATATGTTACCCAACGCCTCAAATGACTGGAACAGATGTCCTCACAGGGGTAGAATTGCTGATGGCTCTGCGGCAGGATTTCAGTAGGGCAGATGGAAAGCCTCTGTGCGTCCTTGCTCCCCAGAGCATGAGTTGAACGGGAGCTGCTGGCCCATACAGTGTTTGTTCTGAGAATGGCTGAACACCAGCTGAATACTCTCACTCCCCTCCGTGTGCAGCACTTCCTAGTGGATGACGTCACCGCTGGGAGTCGCCGATTTCGGCGCCGTTCAGTCTATCAGCTCGCGCAGTAAAGTACTGGTTGAAAGGTAGAGCTGTTAGCAAGAATGTCCTATGCGTTTCGAAAACCGCAGTTTTCTTCATCAGGGACTGATTTTAGTTGGATTCAGTTCGTTTCTAAATACCCCGCGATCGTCACTCACTGGTTAAAGCCTTCTACTCTCCTAGCCAATGGGAGAGCAGCAAGGGCGGAGTAACAAGTCCTGAATAGCATGCGTCATTGGTAGTTATAGGCAATAGAGAAAAAAACTTCAATAACTTTATTAACAACAAAAAAGACTACCAAAGCGCGATTGAAGATACTGAAGGAGCAGGAAGGTGAGGCCCGCAATTCAGGGCGGTAATGGCAGGGTGCGGTGGCCACTTGGCTAGGAGAGTAGAAGGCTTTAACCAGTGAGTGACGATCGCGGGGTATTTAGAAACGAACTGAATCCACCTAAAATCAGTCCCTGATGAAGAAAACTGCGGTTTTCGAAACGCGTAGGACATTCTTGCTAACAGCTCTACCTTTCAACCAGTACTTTACTGCGCGAGCTGATAGACTGAACGGCGCCGAAATCGACGACTCCCAGCGGTGACATCATCCACTAGGAAGTGCTGCACACGGAGGGGAGTGAGAGTATTCAGCTGGTGTTCAGCCATTCTCAGAACAAACACTGTATGGGCCAGCAGCTCCCGTTCAACTCATACTCTGGGGAGCAAGAACGCACAGAGGCTTTCCATCTGCCCTACTGAAATCCTGCCGCAGAGCCATCAGCAATTCTACCCCTGTGAGGACATCTGTTCCAGTCATTTGAGGCGTTGGGTAACATATCCCGAAACTGCTTGTTTTAACTGCACTGATGTACGCACAATACTCACCTAATAATTTGTTCATGTTAATATAATTTTGTAATTGCACTATGAGCGTTGTGCGCTGTGTCTTTTTTGTATTACTCCATAATAACAGTCTGTAATAAGGGTGCAAATCCTATATAAATTGATAGGCAATACAATTCCGTGGTTAAACAAAATCAAAGGCAGCACTCCAGAAATTACCTAAAGGGGCCTGTATCTCGGGGAGCAGGGGGTCCCCAGACCTGAAACCAGTGCGGTTCTGCTCCGGAGACCCTCTGCACATGTACAGTATAAATAAAACACATATATACAGTAAATAAACACTCGTTCTTTACCTTAGCGGCTATGCGCTATGGTAAAGAAGCAGCATTTCTGTATTTTAATAATATTGTACAGTGAGCAGGGGGTTCCCTGAGCCAGAAATTAATGCTCAGGGACCCCCCCTGCTCCTGCTCAATATTATTAAAAATACAGAAATGCTGCTTCATTACCATAGCGGATGGCCGCTAAGGCAATGAAGGGGTTAACCCACCATGCCCGCTTTATTGTGGGTAGTGGGGATGGGTGAGGGGGGTATTTGGCCCTTGGTGTGAGTTTAGGACTTGTGGGGGGGGGGGTTGCGGGTGCACTTAACCCCTTCACGACCGTAGCAGTTATCGCGGCCTGTAAACGTGATCGCGGCCTGTAAACCAAGCAGAGCAGAGGGATACCGGCACCCCCTAAAGGGGCCTGTATCTCGGGGAGCAGGGGGTCCCCAGACCTGAAACCAACGCGGTTCAGCTCCGGAGACCCTCTGCACATCTACACTATCAATAAAAATGTATTGTAAATGTATTTATTTATATTCATTTATTTATTTAGATTTATTTATTAATTGTGCTGCTGCTGCAAGTCCTAAACTCACACCAAGGGCCAAACACCCCCCTCACCCCCGCTACCCCCAATAAAAAAATTCACGCACAGCAGCCCCACAATTAATAAATAAATCTAAATAAATAAATAAATACATGAAGAGAAATAAATATATACTGTATATATATATATACTGTATATATATACAGTATATATATATATATATATATATATATATATAATAACAATCCCTATACATATACAGTATATACTGTGTATTTATATATACTGTATAAATACATATACATATATATATATATATATATATATATATATATATATATATATATATATATATATATGATAGATATATATATAGATATATATATAGATATATACAGTATATATATATATACACACAGTATATACACACACATGATGAACCAATATACAAATACATGTACTGTAGAATGGTTATCAAAATCATACTGTCCTACAAATAACGCTTCTGTATACAGATAATAATTATAATCCATTTAATAATCCTAACTGATCTTACAATATAAAACATAACATTCCAATCCACACAGTACATTGCATTTACATTGTATAAATGATGCATAAAATCTATGCACCATATACATTCTGCAAATGAATGTTAACAATATAATTGCAAGCTACTGTACCAGTAAATACAAACACTTCCAAACAAGTCAACTATTTTAACCAATCAAGAAAACAAAAATCAATATATACTGTAAGTACCAACCAGAAAACACAATTTAAAACCAAAGCTAACCCTTACAATACAAAGGATTACATCTATCTAATTGTAAAAAACCTTATACATTATACACAGCATTGCAATAAACAAAATACATGATGAACAATACAGTACATCCCCTGTATCTCCCTGCCTTCTGTGTAATCTGTTTAAAGCCCCCTCCCCCCTAATGTTTTATTTAAACAGATTACACTGAAGGCAGAGAGATGTAAAGCCCCCTCCCCCCTAATGTTTCTGTTAAACAGATTACACTGAAGGCAGAGAGATTTAACAGAAACATTAGGGAGGGGAGGGGTCTTTAAACAGATTACACTGAAGGCAGAGAGATGTTTCTGTTACAGTAAATCTCCCTCCCTGCATTGCTGTCAGTGCAGTGTATGTAAATGTGGGGAGGGGGGGACCCAATGTGCATACTGTGAGGTCTAACCACCCTCACCCCCTACCCACATACCGTTACCCCCCCCCCATCCTGGCCATGGCCCCTCAGCTTCTGCAAAACAGAGACAAAAATGAAAACATCCAAAGTAATGTCCCCATACCCCTTAATCACCATAGCGGTTATTAACCGCTACAGTCTTGAAGGGGTTAACCCACCCTCACCCACCACTCGGGATGCCTACATACCCTCCCACACTAACCCCCCCCCGTGAGGCCTAACCACCCAGTCAGTACCCACAAGGGAGGCCTACCCACATACCGTTGGGGAAACACCCCACCCGCAGTACCCACAATAAAAACAGTACAATGACCCACAATAAATAGCATTATATTTATTAAATACATTACCCACCCCCTGTGCCCCCCCCCCCCATAAATACAAGATTTATCCTTTTACATACAGGGTTCATAACGCAGCCCCACGCTAGTCCCCGGTGGGCTGGCAGGGCACCTGGACAGACCTACAGTTTACCAGCAGCCCTTTTTACACAGGTTCTGGAGGCCTGCTGGTGGATCCTGCCAGCACCATGGCACCCAGGTGGTCTCCTTGGGTCACCATGGGCCACAATTGGGACCCCACGGTAGGCCCAAGGATGTCTGGGAACCCCGGGTCAAACCCACAGGTGTCGGGTCAAACCCACAGGTGTCGGGCGGGGCCACACATCGTCATCCCCACATACTACGGGTCCGCGGTGCCCCCACAGAAGTGGGACCACACATCATCATCCCCGCATGTGTCACCCGTGGA
Source organism: Ascaphus truei (assembly GCF_040206685.1). NCBI lineage: Eukaryota > Metazoa > Chordata > Amphibia > Anura > Ascaphidae > Ascaphus > Ascaphus truei. Next base: position 198,184,054 of record NC_134483.1, on the reverse strand, counting down.
ACCACCAGCCTGATACCCTTGGGATACCCGAGAATACCCGGAGGTGGTCTCCATAGGCCCTACGCAGAACCACGGAATCAAACCCTGAATGTAAAAATATAAACCTGGCCTATACATTCAATAAATACACCCTCCCCCCCAACACCTACAGTACAATAATGTGCAAAATAACTATTATCCAGATATGGATAATAGATTAATTGCCCATTATTAAAAACATTAACTAGCATTTATACCTTTATTTATACAAATAAATAAAGTACTACTGACCTCATCAATACGAAGTGTCTGTTGCCAGCAAAATCCTTGTCTTGTCCACAACATACATAGCAAATACAAAGCCAATACATTGCAATTACATTCAGATATCAATTAACCCCTTAAACACCTTATCAAATAATAACCGCAAAGGTAATTAAGGGGTTAAGCCACACAGGACCGATACCCACACTTCACCCATGAATTTGTACTGTGGCTTCATCATGCAACTATATATATATACTGTATATATATACAGAGAGACAGAGAGAAAGAGAGAGAGATATATACAGTATATATATATATATATATATATATATATATATATATATATATATATATATATATATATATATATATATATATATATATATATATACACACACGTTATATACACACCCATGATAAACCAATATACAGTACAAATAAATGTAGAAGGGTTATCAAAAGCATACTGCCCTACAACCAAACACTTCTCCATACAGACACTACATTAAAATCAATTTCCTTTAAAAATCCTAACTGATCTCACAATCTACTGTATATCATCACAAACCAATGAAAAACCTCACATTCCAATATATATGATGCATAAAATCTATGCACCATATACATTCTGCAAATGAATCAACCAAGTAAACAAAAATCAAAAGCCAATACATTGCAATTACATTCAGATATCAATTAACCCCTTAAACACCTTATCAGATAATATCCGCAAAGGTGATTAAGGGGTTAAGCCACACCGGCCCGATACCCACCCTCACACATGAATTTGTACTGTGGCTTCATCATGCAACTATATATATATATACTGTATATATATACAGAGAGAAAGAGAGAGAGAGAGAGAGAGAGAGAGAGAGAGAGATACAGTATATATATATATATATATATATATATATATATATATATATATATATATATATATATATATATATACACAGAGAAATATATATATATACATACACAGTATATATATATATATATATATACACAGTATATATATATACACACGATGAACCAATATACAAATAAATGTAGAAGGGTTATCAAAAGCACTGTCCTACAACCAAACACTACTCCATACATACACACTAAATTAAAATCAATTTCCTTTAATATTCATAACTGATCTCTCAATCTAAATCATCACTAAACCTCTGAAAAGCCATTTAAACAACTTACATTCCAATATAAATGATGCCTAAATATCTATGCACCATATACATTCTGCAAATTAATCAACCAAGTAAACAAAACTCAATTAGCAATCATTATTTACATCCCTAAACAATTCACACTAGATCCCGAACAATAAAACCATTAACAAATTCACGCCTAGAGCAGAACAATTAAGCCTTTGAAAAAATATAAGTACCGACAAAAATACAACCTTTACAAACCAAGCCTATCCCTGACCTTCCTCAAACACACAATACAATACCAAGGAATACATCTATCTAATTTTAAAATACTTTAAACTCACAATAAAGCATACTGTAGCAGCATACACAAAATAATTTAAAACACATCTAATCCAGCTTTTAAAACAACATCATTTCTTACCCTGTACTGTACTGTATGTATATATCTCTCTAGACATATATACATACATACATACAGTGGCAAGAAATGATATACCACAACAAAAAAAAAATACACATGTTAAAAAACCTTTTGAAAAAATTAACAAGTTAAATAAAATACATTTCTTTACTGTAGTTCACTTACCATTACTTGCCCCCACCGACTCCCGTTGCGCAGCTTACTCACGAACCAATCCACGATCAGGAACCCATAAAATAAAAAACCATAAAATAATAAACATTAAACTAAAAATCCAAATCAATCCACGGGTCTTCTATCTGTAATCCATCTTCATCCGTGTTCTTCTTTCTTCTATCTCCTTCCAGTGGGGCGGGGCGGGGTCTTCTCACCGTCTGCGGCCACGCCCTGGTCTTCTTTCTTGGCCGGAGGTCCTTCCTCCGTGGCGTCTGGCTTCAAAATGAGACGACATAGGCTTTTAAAGGCCTATGACGTCACATTTTGCGTCATGGTTCCCACGGTCCTGATTGGGCCGTGAAAACCATGTGTTTTGGCCGACAAAAAAAAAATGATGACGTCACTTAAAGGGAATGAAAGCACAGCCAATCAGAATGGCTTAGCTTCAATTGCCTTTAAGATGACGTCATGAAAAGGCACATGGCCGCCCTCACATGGTATGGTAGCCAATCAGAGCGTGGGAACTTTATCCCTACTCTGATTGGCTACCATACCATGTGAGGGCGGCAATGTGCCTTTTCATGACGTCATCTTAAAGGCAATTGAAGCAAAGCCATTCTGATTGGCTGTGCTTTCATTCCCTTTAAGTGACGTCATCATTTTTTTTTTGTCGGCCAAAACACATGGTTTTCACGGCCCAATCAGGACCGTGGGAACCATGACGCAAAATGTGACGTCATAGGCTTTTAAAAGCCTATGTCGTCTCATTTTGAAGCCAGATGCCGCGGAGGAAGGACCTCCGGCCAAGAAAGAAGACCAGGGCGTGGCCGCAGACGGGGAGAAGACCCCACCCCGCCACGCTGGAAGGAGATAGAAGAAAGAAGAACACGGATGAAGATGGATTACAGATAGAAGACCCGTGGATTGATTTGGATTTTTAGTTTAATGTTTATTATTTTATTGTTTTTTATTTTATGGGTTCCTGATCGTGGATTGGTTCGTGAGTAAGCTGCGCAACGGGAGTCGGTGGGGGCAAGTAATGGTAAGTGAACTACAGTAAAGAAATGTATTTTATTTAACTTGTTAATTTTTTCAAAAGGTTTTTTAACATGTGTATTTTTTTTTGTGGTATATCATTTCTTGCCACTGTATGTATGTATGTATATATGTCTAGAGAGATATATACATACAGTACAGTACAGGGTAAGAAATTATGTTGTTTTAAAAGCTGGATTAGATGTGTTTTAAATTATTTTGTGTATGCTGCTACAGTATGCTTTATTGTGAGTTTAAAGTATTTTAAAATTAGATAGATGTATTCCTTGGTATTGTATTGTGTGTTTGAGGAAGATCAGGGATAGGCTTGGTTTGTAAAGGTTGTATTTTTGTCGGTACTTATATTTTTTCAAAGGCTTAATTGTTCTGCTCTAGGCGTGAATTTGTTAATGGCTTTATTGTTCGGGATCTAGTGTGAATTGTTTAGGGATGTAAATAATGCTTGCTAATTGAGTTTTGTTTACTTGGTTGATTAAGTTGCAGAATGTATATGGTGCATAGATATTTAGGCATCATTTATATTGGAATGTAAGTTGTTTAAATGGCTTTTCAGAGGTTTAGTGATGATTTAGATTGAGAGATCAGTTATGAATATTAAAGGAAATTGATTTTAATTTAGTGTGTATGTATGGAGAAGTGTTTGGTTGTAGGACAGTGCTTTTGATAACCCTTCTACATTTATTTGTATATTGGTTCATCGTGTGTATATATATATACTGTGTATATATATATATATATATATATACTGTGTATGTATATATATATATTTCTCTGTGTATATATATATATATATATATATATATATATATATATATATATATATATATATATATATACTGTATATATATCTCTCTCTCTCTCTCTCTCTCTCTCTCTCTCTCTCTCTCTCTCTCTCTTTCTCTCTGTATATATATACAGTATATATATATATAGTTGCACGATGAAGCCACAGTACAAATTCATGTGTGAGGGTGGGTATCGGGCCGGTGTGGCTTAACCCCTTAATCACCTTTGCGGTTATTATCTGATAAGGTGTTTAAGGGGTTAATTGATATCTGAATGTAATTGCAATGTATTGGCTTTTGATTTTTGTTTACTTGGTTGATTCATTTGCAGAATGTATATGGTGCATAGATTTTATGCATCATATGTATTGGAATGTGAGGTTTTTCATTGGTTTGTGATGATATACAGTAGATTGTGAGATCAGTTAGGATTTTTAAAGGAAATTGATTTTAATGTAGTGTCTGTATGGAGAAGTGTTTGGTTGTAGGGCAGTATGCTTTTGATAACCCTTCTACATTTATTTGTACTGTATATTGGTTTATCATGGGTGTGTATATAACGTGTGTTTATATATATATATATATATATATATATATATATATATATATATATATATATATATACTGTATATATCTCTCTCTCTCTCTCTCTCTTTCTCTCTGTCTCTCTGTATATATACACAGTATATATATATATAGTTGCATGATGAAGCCACAGTACAAATTCATGGGTGAAGGGTGGGTATCGGTCCTGTGTGGCTTAACCCCTTAATTACCTTTGCGGTTATTATCTGATAAGGTGTTTAAGGGGTTAATTGATATCTGAATGTAATTGCAATGTATTGGCTTTGTATTTGCTTTGTATGTTGTGGACAAGACAAGGATTTTGCTGGCAATGGACACTTCGTATTGATGAGGTCAGTAGTACTTTATTTATTTGTATATGCTAGTTAATGTTTTTAATAATGGGCAATTAATCTAATATCCATATCTGGATAATAGTTATTTTGCACATTATTGTACTGTAAGTGTTGGGGGGGAGGGTGTATGTATTGAATGTATAGGCCAGGTTTATTTTTTTACATTCAGGGTTTGATTCCGTGGTTCTGCGTGGGGCCTATGGAGACCACCTCCGGGTATTCTCGGGTATCCCAAGGGTATCAGGCTGGTGGTTCCACGGGTGACACATGCGGGGATGATGATGTGTGGTCCCACTTCTGTGGGGGCACCGCCGACCCGTAGGTGCGGGGATGATGATGTGTGGTCCCACTTCTGTGGGGGCACCGCCGACCCGTTGTGAGCACCGTGAGTTCCCCAGACCCCCGAGGGAACCACCTGAGGCCCCGCAGACACCTGTGGGTTTGACCCGGGGCTCCCAGACATCCTTGGGCCTACCGTGGGGACACAATTGTGGCCCACGGTGACCCAAGGAGACCACCTGGGTGCCATGGTGCTGGCAGGATCCACCAGCAGGCCTCCAGAACCTGTGTAAAAAGGGCTGCTGGTAAACTGTAGGTCTGTCCAGGTGCCCTGCCAGCCCACCGGGGACTAGTGTGGGGCTGCGTTATGAACCCTGTATGTAAAAGGATAAATCTTGTATTTATGGGGGGGGGGGGGCACAGGGGGTGGGTAATGTATTTAATAAATATAATGCTGTTTATTGTGGGTCATTGTACTGTTTTTATTGTGGGTACTGGGGGTGGGGTGTTTCCCCAACGGTATGTGGGTAGGCCTCCCTTGTGGGTACTGACTGGGTGGTTAGGCCTCACGGGGGGGGGGTTAGTGTGGGAGGGTATGTAGGCATCCCGAGTGGTGGGTGAGGGTGGGTTAACCCCTTCATGACTGTAGCGGTTAATAACCGCTATGGTGATTAAGGGGTTAGGGGACATTACTTTGGATGTTTTAATTTTTGTCTCTGTTTTGCAGAAGCGGAGGGGCCATGGCCAGGATGGGGGGGGGTAACGGTATGTGGGTAGGGGGTGAGGGTGGTTAGACCTCACAGTATGCACATTGGGTCCCCCCCTCCCCACATTTACATACACTGCACTGACAGCAATGCAGGGAGGGAGATTTACTGTAACAGAAACATCTCTCTGCCTTCAGTGTAATCTGTTTAAAGACCCCTCCCCCTCCCTAATGTTTCTGTTAAATCTCTCTGCCTTCAGTGTAATCTGTTTAACAGAAACATTAGTGGGGAGGGGGCTTTATATCTCTCTGCCTTCAGTGTAATCTGTTTAAAGACCCCTCCCCCCTCCCTAATGTTTCTGTTAAATCTCTCTGCCTTCAGTGTAATCTGTTTAACAGAAACATTAGGGGGGAGGGGGCTTTACATCTCTCTGCCTTCAGTGTAATCTGTTTAACAGAAACATTAGGGGGAGGGGGCTTTAAACAGATTACACTGAAGGCAGGGAGATACAGGGGATGTACTGTATTGTTCATCATGTATTTTGTTTATTGCAATGCTGTTGTAACCCTTTTTGTGCCTGCATGCACTAAGTAGCTACGGGTGTTGCATGTACCTGTGGCTTCAGGAGCTCTGAGCCTCCGCTAATTGGGAGCCTGGGGAAATACCCTTACTTATCACGGTGCAGCGCCTCCACTTGCCTAGGATCCCCATAATAGAGAATATACCCTAAGCAAGAACATAACAACCATATTGTGCAACAGCAACCTTTTATGTATTATGCATACTGAACGGAATAAATGCAGAATATATATATTAACGGTACACACACACACAGTGGCTCGGCCACACCTTATCCGGAATAATGTTCTGTACACAGGTGGCTCTGCCACTCTCCCTAGGAGTATGTCCTATAACCAGTATCTGTATTGTACCATATGGATCACACGAGTGTCCCCAATTAGTTAGTGGGAGGCGGGATCAGCGCCTGTTGACCGGTGTAGGTGCACTTGTAGACAATGATACCTTCCGGTCACTGCGATGACCGTCACACTCCACACAGGGTCCTTAGCGTGATTCCAGCCTTTCGCTGACACTCCGTTAGGCTGCGCCGTCTGTATCCAATCCAAGATGGCGACCGCAGCTCCTCAGCTCCGCAGCTCAAACCGCACTAAAGGGAAACGTCCCTAACCGCTATGGCCGTCCCTACAAAACGGCACCCTACGATGACAGGGGAAATGCTCCTCGGGCCTGGGGAAATGTCTCTCACCTAAGCGGGAAGGTCACTGACCCTCCGCTCTCGCACACGAGGTTCCGCCAACCTCCTCCTTCACCTCCCTCTCGTGTCTCACCCACCGCCCACACGCATCCGGTTCCTCTCTCCAGAGTCTCGCACCCGATTGGTCCTCAGTCTCAGCTGACTCTCTCACAGTTCGGAGTTCAAAGTGCAACCCCCAAAGTCCCTCCAGATTGGTTGCCGTTCGCGCGCTTTCCTCGCGCATGCGCAGCCTGACTCTTACTCTATGAACCTTACTGGCAAAAGAACAGTATGGCGCTTCCTATGTCAGTGACAGCGCGGAACCTTACATACACATGTATACACATTCTTACATTCTCCCCTCTCCAGATTCCAACGTCCCCGCTGGATTATCTAACCACCATATGTGTGAACTATTTACACCTCCCCCTCTTTCCTAGATCAGGTTACACATTTCATTGAACAGTACCACCATAGCTTGCATTCTATGCCGAGCCCACTGCTGAGCCTCATAATGGGGTGCCCCAAATTGATCGTATGCCATTCGCATGGGAGGCTGACTGGTTCTCTGACTTCGCCGAGGTTGATTCCCCTCCGCTTCCTCTGCAGAGTATCCAGTTTCATCTGGTATTTCCATCTCTACCCTTGAGGGGTTTTCAACATTATTAAAGTCTCTTTGGGGTGTGAAACATGGGCTTTGTGGATCTAGGGACTGACTCACTGGAGTCAGATTATCAATGTTCGGGCCAAGAGGCTCTTTACCCGTAGCTCCTTCGGGAGATGCCTCCGCGGCCGGAAGGCCCCTTTGAGAGGTTCCTTCCATCGGATCTTCAGAGGTGGCAATTTTTACAGTCTCTAGGCCATCCTCTGGAATTTCAGCTTCTCCATCTATTGGCGTAGCAGATAATTCTAACTCATTGTTCCCTACTTGAGGTATGGGGAGTAGATGATTCCTATGCCACACTTTTACGCGGCCTTCGGAGTCCTTGATCCGATACACAGGAAGGCCAGGCATTTGTGACTCCACCTCGTACACACCTTCCCGCCACCGGTCCGCCAATTTATGTTTCCCAGGAACTCCTAAGTTGCGTAAGAGGACCGCATCCCCGGGGTGAATCTCCTTGTGACGTACTTTGTGATCGTAGCGTCTTTTATTTCCCGCATTCAATTGTGCTGCAGTTCGTTCAGCCAATTTATAAGCCAGCTGCAAACTGTCCCTCAGTCGCTGTACATATCGAAAGTGCGTCCTATTGGATACCCCATCGGTAGATATCCGTAGTCGTACATCCACCGGTAACCGGGCTTCCCTTCCGAACATCAAAAAGTACGGGGTATATCCAGTGGACTCATGCCGGGTACAATTATACGCATGCACCAACGCTTCGACGTGCTTACTCCACTCCGTCTTTTGTGGGCTTGTCAGTGTCCCCAACATGTCTAACAAGGTGCGATTGAACCGTTCGGGCAACGCATCCCCTTCGGGGTGGTACGGGGTAGTCCGCGACTTGGCAATGTTTAGCAATGTAAGCAGTTCCTTTATCAGTGTACTCTCAAAGTCCCTGCCCTGATCAGAGTGAAGACGATTTGGTAATCCATAATGAATGAAATACTTCTCCCACAGGACCCGGGCTACCGTTACGGCCTTCTGATCTTTCGTAGGGAACGCTTGGGCGTACCTGGTGTAGTGGTCAGTGATCACGAGAACATTACTAACGCCCCGACTGTCGGGCTCAATACAGAGAAAGTCCATACACACCAGATCCATGGGACCCGAACTTTTCAAATGTGCCATGGGAGCAGCCCTGGTGGGCAGTGTCTTTCTTTGTAGGCAGCGGGTACACCTTCGACAATGCTGCTCCACGGACTCCCTCATCCTAGGCCAGTAGAACCTATCCTGTAGCAGCCCATATGTCTTATCAATGCCCAAATGGCCATGGTCATCGTGCAGGGCCCGAAGGACTAGAGTCCTCAAGCGTTCCGGTAGAAACAGCTGACGCCGATCGGGGTGGTTATGATATGGTATCACCCGATATAACAAACAATTATCCATCTCGAACTTCCCAAACTCGTTCAACAGGAGTTTCACCAAGTTCTTGGGGGCTTGCTTCAGTATAGAAGGATCATCTCGTTGTACCGCTTGACGAGCCATCTCCACTATGGGGTCTTGAGTTTGGTAATGCACTAGATCCCTCCATGAGATGATATTGTCTTCCGTGATATTCATCCCTTCTCGACCTTGATAGGCCCGAGGAATGGCTCGTGAATGGCATCCCAACGAGTCAGCAACCCGTAATTCCGAGAATGCAACCTGATCGTCGACTATTGCAGCCACGGAACAGAGAGCACGAATCCCGGGGCCCGGTATTTCTTCCCACACCTCTTCATCCGGGGTAGCCTGAAGGCCAGGTCGACGCGATAGAGCATCGGCACCTATGTTGGTGGGTCCGGGTTTGTATTTGAGGTTGAACCTATAATTGGCCAGGGCAGCTAACCAACGGTGTCCAGTGGCATCCAATTTGGCTGAGGTATTTATATATGTCATGGGGTTGTTGTCCGTACGTACTTCGAACTGTACCCCATACAGGTAGTCATGCAGCTTGTCCACCACGGCCCATTTTAGAGCCAAGAATTCCAGTTTGTGGACCGGATAGTTTTGCTCACTAAGGGTCAAGCTTCGGCTCGCATAGGCCACAGGACGTAGCCCGGTCTCATACTTCTGATGCAATACTGCTCCCAGTCCGTTAAGGCTAGCATCGACATGTAGGACATATTCCCGGTCTGGGTCCGCATAGGCCAAGACTGGAGCCTGAGTGAGGCTAGTCTTTAAATTCAGGAAGGCCTGTTCACATTCCGGTGTCCATTTTTCCCCAAAGGGCGTCTGCGCCGTGATCCCCTTCGTCTCGGTTTCCCCTGGGTACACCCTTAGAAGATCGTTCAGCCGCTTTGCTTTGCTAGAGTAGCCTTCCACGAACCGCCGATTATAGCCACAAAATCCCAAAAACGACCGCAGCTCTTGAATATTTTGGGGCCTAGGCCAGTTCACCACCGCTTCTATCTTCCCAGGATCGGTGGACACCCCTTCAGCCGATACGATGTGGCCCACATACGTCACAGAGGACCGACAGAATTTACATTTGTCCAGAGATAGTTTGAGGCCTTCCCCCTGAAGCCTATCCAACACCTTCATTAGTCTCTCGGAGTGTTCTTCTAGAGTCCGCCCAAACACGATAATATCGTCCAGATACACCAGGCATTCTTGCGGGTTCAGGTCTCCAAGAGTTCTCTCCATTAATCGCTGGAACGTGGCGGGTGCCCCGCAGATCCCTTGCGGCATGCGAGTGAACTGATAAAACCCCACGGGGCAGATGAAGGCCGTCTTTTCTTGGTCCTCCTGCCCCATGGGTACTTGGTAATACCCCGACCGGAGGTCAAGTACACTGAACCAAGTGCTTCCCGTCAGGGCGTTCAATAAATCTTCAATTCGGGGCAGCGTGTATTGATCGGGAATGGTGCGGTTATTCAATGTTCGATAGTCCACGCATAAGCGTACGGTCCCGTTCTTCTTGCGGACTACCACAATGGGCGAGGCGTAAGGACTCCGGGACCCTTGCACGATCCCAGCCTTCTCCATTTCGGCGAGTAACCTTCTCACTTCGTCTACGTCTCGCGGGGCGAGCCGTCGAGAACGTTCCCGGAAGGGAGTAGCGTCACTCATTCGGATGGTGTGGCGGGCACTGCGGCTGCACCCCACATCCATGTCACTGGTGGAGAACACCTGTTGGCGCTTTTGTAACTCGATCCGCAACCTTTCCCTCCACTCCTCGGGGAGCGGAGAATCCCCAAAGTCGAACTCTAGTCGGGATCCGGAGGTATGACCATAGTCAGGGGATCGGCCCGTTACGCTCTTCTCTTCGGGAGTCACGGGGTATATTCTGCCTAGTGGCTGGCGCCGATCAATGTTCATGGGATATGGGGAGATATTCTGCACGTATACCCAGGTGCGCTCAGGAATTTTTCCAGGCCACTTCTTGACGGAGGCCAATACTTCGTAGCCCAGTCGTTGCTCATCCTGGGCCACACTTTCCAAGGAGAAAAGCTGATCCTCCGAGCGTCGGCCCGGGTAGTGGCATGCGGCTATCATCATTCTTCCTTCCCCCGGGGGAATTTGAGTCAGTCCCCACTCTTGGCTATAGAGCATCCCATGCTCTTCTTCAGTCGCGATTTTCCCGCAGACCTCTTGGAGGGCAGGGCAGGCGGCCAGGGCCAGCAGCGGGGCTTCTCCCGCCTCTTGCAAATACATGCGAAACACAGCGCGCACGATGTCAGCGTTAGTACCCAAGATGATCGGAGCGCTGGGGTGATCCTGAGGTTCAGGGCACACTAAGGCCTCCACTTCCATGGGATGATGTTTGCCAGTGTTCAGTTGTGGGATGTCTAACTGCACCTTTACTACGCCATCTATGGGATAATCCTCATGACTCAATCCCCTCAGTCGCAAGGCATCCGCAGAGAGTAATGGTAATCGATGGAGGTGTTGATCGTAGAAGGGCCGGTATACGATTGTCACCTGAGATCCCGTGTCCAGCAATGCCGCGGCGTAGATGCCTTCGATAACTACCCGAATAATGGCGGCGGGGCCGATTCTGCTGCTTGGGGATGGCGGCGACGCCTCTCCATCCTCCAGAGTCTTGCACGGCATTGACTGCGCGGGCCGGGATGCCGTTTTCCGTAAGGTGGGGCACCGGGCACGCAGATGTCCCATCTTTCCGCATGCGTAGCACTGCATTTGGCTGAGGTAATCCTCGCTTCTCCTGGTTGGTGAACTTCGTCCGGTCGAGGGACGGAATCTGGGTGTCACTGGGGGGGTGACATCCTCAGGATCGGGATCTCCAGATTCGGGCACGTCAGGCTTGGGTTCCGCTTTCTTGACTTCCTTACTCCCCGGCTGGGGCTTCTTCCCGGTGGCTAGGTCACGCCCTAACAACACCGTCTCGTGCGCCTGGACCCGATCCATTAGGTCGTGAAACGACAAGGCTTGTCCGGGCGTTAGGCAGCTACTGACCCGCACTGACACGGGGTGTAGGGGTAGGAGGCCCCTCAACAGCTGAGTGGTGCGTAGTCCGTTGGCTTCTATCCTTGGCAACACGCCTTTCCTCACCAGATTCCAGAGGTCCAAGTGTAGTCGCCTGAGAAAATCGGACACCATTTCCCCTTCCTTCTGGGCTAACGCATGGAATTTGGCCATCAAAGCATACGTGTCCACCGGGGCTCCATACGCCTTTGTCAGGCAATAGATGAGATCTGCCGCATCAGCTTCCGGATTGTCATCTCGGTAGTAGTGCACCATGTGGGACGCGGGGGGCCGTAAGCACTCAACAATGCGCTGCCTGCGGACCGCGTCCGTGCAGGTCCATTCAGGCAGTACCTGTTCGGTATGATCCAGCCAGTCCTCTATCCCTACTTCTCCTTGGGGCGTGGGTTTCTCACCGGAGAAGGCCTTTAACTTCCTGTACTGGAGCGACTGGGTGGTGTTGTGGAGAGCGGCGGCTATGGCGGGAAGAGAGGTGTCTCCCGGTAAGCTATCCCCGACTGCGGGGTAAGTGTCCAGTCTTGATAAGCTAAGTCGGTTGAGGCCAGACCGCAGGCCGGACGGGGTGGATGAGGAGCCTAGGCTCAGGGCTGCCGGCCAGCGAGGGTGCAGGCCACGGTCAGGGGAGGGGTCGGGGCATCCGGTCGCGGCACCTATGGCGGGTGTATACTCTCTCTGTGGGGTGGAGGTGGCCAGGGGCGCAGGGGCGTCTGCCTGGACTATGGGGCAGCGCACCCCCGGGGCCTCGGGCAGTAGCAGTATACGGGGCAAAGCCTCGGGGCATATATCTTGTTCAGTGGCATACAAGACCCGGCGCCAGGCCTGTTCGTGGTCATAGAAATGGTCTTGTACTTGGGCATTGTCCAGGAGCGGAAGCTTTCGGACCTGCTCGGTCACTGTGCCTAACGAGATCGTGGCGGGGACATGGCCCAGCGCGAAAACACGGTTCAAGGGAATCCCGCGCCGCTGGGCCCACTTGCGCACCTCGAGCGCCGAGGGCACCGACATGATGTGGGTTGGTTGCACAATAGAGACAAAAGTGGGGCACCCCAGGTCTAAAATATCTCAGCAGCGCCTCCAAATGTAACCCTTTTTGTGCCTGCATGCACTAAGTAGCTACGGGTGTTGCATGTACCTGTGGCTTCAGGAGCTCTGAGCCTCCGCTAATTGGGAGCCTGGGGAAATACCCTTACTTATCACGGTGCAGCGCCTCCACTTGCCTAGGATCCCCATAATAGAGAATATACCCTAAGCAAGAACATAACAACCATATTGTGCAACAGCAACCTTTTATGTATTATGCATACTGAACGGAATAAATGCAGAATATATATATTAACGGTACACACACACACAGTGGCTCGGCCACACCTTATCAGGAATAATGTTCTGTACACAGGTGGCTCTGCCACTCTCCCTAGGAGTATGTCCTATAACCAGTATCTGTATTGTACCATATGGATCACACGAGTGTCCCCAATTAGTTAGTGGGAGGCGGGATCAGCGCCTGTTGACCGGTGTAGGTGCACTTGTAGACAATGATACCTTCCGGTCACTGCGATGACCGTCACACTCCACACAGGGTCCTTAGCGTGATTCCAGCCTTTCGCTGACACTCCGTTAGGCTGCGCCGTCTGTATCCAATCCAAGATGGCGACCGCAGCTCCTCAGCTCCGCAGCTCAAACCGCACTAAAGGGAAACGTCCCTAACCGCTATGGCCGTCCCTACAAAACGGCACCCTACGATGACAGGGGAAATGCTCCTCGGGCCTGGGGAAATGTCTCTCACCTAAGCGGGAAGGTCACTGACCCTCCGCTCTCGCACACGAGGTTCCGCCAACCTCCTCCTTCACCTCCCTCTCGTGTCTCACCCACCGCCCACACGCATCCGGTTCCTCTCTCCAGAGTCTCGCACCCGATTGGTCCTCAGCCTCAGCTGACTCTCTCACAGTTCGGAGTTCAAAGTGCAACCCCCAAAGTCCCTCCAGATTGGTTGCCGTTCGCGCGCTTTCCTCGCGCATGCGCAGCCTGACTCTTACTCTATGAACCTTACTGGCAAAAGAACAGTATGGCGCTTCCTATGTCAGTGACAGCGCGGAACCTTACATACACATGTATACACATCCTTACACTGTGTATAATGTATAAGGTTTTTTACAATTAGATAGATGTAATCCTTGGTATTGTAAGAAAGGTAGTTCGTAGTGTATAGATGGTCACTGCACCTGTCTTGGTATTGTAAGGGTTAGCTTTGGTTTTAAATTGTGTTTTCTGGTTGGTACTTACAGTATATATTGATTTTTGTTTACTTGATTGGTTAAAATAGTTGACTTGTTTGGAAGTGTTTGTATTTACTGGTACAGTAGCTTGCAATTATATTGTTAACATTCATTTGCAGAATGTATATGGTGCATAGATTTTATGCATCATTTATACAATGTAAATGCAATGTACTGTGTGGATTGGAATGTTATGTTTTATATTGTAAAATCAGTTAGGATTATTAAATGGATTATTATTATTGTCTGTATAGAGAAGCGTTATCTGTAGGACAGTATGATTTTGATAACCATTCTACAGTACATGTATTTGTATATTGGTTCATCATGTGTGTGTATATACTGTGTGTATATATATACTGTATATATCTATCTATATATCTATATCTATATATATAGATATATATATCTATATATCTATATCTATATATATATATATATATATATCTATATATATATATTTATATATATATATATATGCAAATATAGCTGTATGCTCATCTGCATGTCTTAGGCAGGTCTGCAACCCCGCCTTTCCCCATTATCACCCAGCATACAGCACTTCCACTGCAGCAAGGGATTCTGAGAATGACATGCAAATGAGCACACAGTGTCACTTTTTGCCTCAATAACCATTTTTAACATGGTTCCCTATAGGCTTAAGCTTGCTGCATGGTCACAGCTTTGAGCACAGCCAGGGTTAAGGTGCATACCCAGAAAACCACCCACAGACAGCTGTTTCGACCTTGATGGGTCTCATCAGTGTGGGGTTGATTTTACTGGGAATGCAAGAGAGGCTATGGGATAGGCTAAACCATAATACTGAGTTAAGTTATGGTGAGTAAAAAAAAGTGACAAAAACCCTCCACAGGAAAGCAAATATGCAAATATAGCTGTATGCTCATCTGCATGTCTTAGGCAGTATATATATACACAGTATACTGCACCGACACACTTTATTCGAGCAAATACCCGGTATGTACCTGGCAGATACCTGGAATGCGCCGCTCCTCACCTCTGACAAGCCCCGTTGCATTTGCCTTCCCAGCCTGGGTTCATGCCTGGCTGATGGGCGGCTGATCTGTTAAATGATAATGATTAGGATTTAATAGGCTGCAATGCTTCGCGTGTCTACCAGATGGCATAAATTCATGAATTGTAATGCAGTATATATATATATACTGTGCAGTATTGCAGCCAGCTGGAATAAAATGCTTCAATCCCTGCTTGGAAAATAACTCAATGCACTCGGGCAGAAAACAGTCACAAACCTCAATACACCCGGGTATACCCGAATTCGTGGGACTAGCCAAGCTCGAATAAAGTGTGTCGCCAGTGTATACTGTATATGTATAGGGATTGTTATTATATATATACTGTATATATATACAGTATATATATATACAGTATATATTTATTTCTCTTCATGTATTTATTTATTTATTTAGATTTATTTATTAATTGTGGGGCTGCTGTGCGTGAATTTTTTTTATTGGGGGTAGCGGGGGTGAGGGGGGTGTTTGGCCCTTGGTGTGAGTTTAGGACTTGCAGCAGCAGCACAATTAATAAATAAATCTAAATAAATAAATAAATAAATGAATATAAATAAATACATTTAAAATACATTTTTATTGATAGTGTAGATGTGCAGAGGGTCTCCGGAGCTGAACCGCATTGGTTTCAGGTCTGGGGACCCCCTGCTCCCCGAGATACAGGCCCCTTTAGGGGGTGCCGGTATCCCTCTGCTCTGCTTGGTTTACAGGCCGCGATCACGTGATCGGGCCCTTTAAACCAAGCAGAGGGATACCGGCACCTCATAAAGGGGGCTGTATCTCGGGGAGCAGGGGGTCCCCAGACCTGAAACCAACGCGGTTCAGTTCCGGAGACCCCCTGCACATCTACACTATCAATAAAAATGTATTTCAAATGTATTTATTGTCATTTATTTATTTAGATTTATTTATTTATTTTTTGGCGGCTGCTGTGTGTGAGTTTTTTTTTATTGTGGGTAGCGGGGGTGGGTGAAGGGGGTATTAGCCCCAACGGTGCTTGTTTAGGGCTTGCGGGGGGGTAGCGGGAGGGCTTAACCCCTTCATGACCGTAGCGGTATTAACTGCTACGGTCGTGAAGGGGTTAAGTGCACCCGCAACCCCCCCGCAAGTCCTAAACTCACACCAAGGGCCAAATACCCCCCTCACCCATCCCCACTACCCACAATAAAGCGGGCACGGTGGGTTAACCCCTTCATTGCCTTAGCGGCTATCCGCTATGGTAATGAAGCAGCATTTCTGTATTTTTAATAATATTGAACAGGAGCAGGGGGGGTCCCTGAGCATTAATTTCTGGCTCAGGGAACCCCCTGCTCACGGTACAATATTATTAAAATACAGAAATGCTGCTTCTTTACCATAGCGCATAGCTGCTAATGTAAAGAACGAGTGTTTATTTACTGTATATATGTGTTTTATTTATACTGTACATGTGCAGAGGGTCTCCGGAGCAGAACCGCACTGGTTTCAGGTCTGGGGACCCCCTGCTCCCCAAGATACAGGCCCTTTTAGGGGTGTCGGTATCCCTCTGCTTTGCTTGGTTTACAGGCCGTGATCACGTGATCGGGACCTTTAAACCAAGCAGAGGGATACCGGCACCTCATAAAGGGGGCTGTATCTCGGGGAGCAGGGGGTCCCCAGACCTGAAACCAACGCAGTTCAGCTCCGGAGACCCCCTGCACATCTACACTATCAATAAAAATGTATTTCAAATAATTTTTAATGTGCCGATGTTTGCGCAGAGAGAGAGCAGCAGTTCTCTCTCTGCTGCAAACACATCTCGCCCCCGCCGCCCATACAGTAGTATCATTTATGTATGTGCATATACAGTACTGTATGTGTACAGTACTGTATGTTAGGGGTTATAGGGTAGTTGTTATACAGTATATATATATACACAGTATATATACTGCATTACAATTCATTATAGGGGACGGCTTCAAAGAGAACAGCTCGCAAGCGCCACCATGTGTTTTTACACGGCATTGCAGTATTTCAGCCAGCCGGAATAAAATGCTTAAATCCCTGCCGGGAAAATAACGCAATGCACTCTGGCAGAAAACGTTCAGAAACCTGAATACACCCGGGTATACCCGAATTCGCGGGACTAGCCGAGCGAGAATAAAGTGTGTCGTCACTGTAGAATGGGGAGAGAGAGACAGACACCGAATGGGGAGAGAGAAACAGTATCGGATGAGTGGAGAGAGAATGGATGGATGGAGGGGAAGGAGAGAATGGAGGAAAGGGGGGAAGGTGGGAACGGGAAGGTGGGCGGCAGGGAGAGAATGGAAGGAAGGAGGGAAGGAGAGAATGAAAGGAAGGAGGGCATGAAGAGAATGGAGAGAATGGAGGGGAGGATGGGAGGGAGATAATGGAGGGAAGGGGGATGGAGAGGAGCGAGGGAGAGAATAGGAGGAAGGGGGAGGAAGGGAAGGGGTGAGGGAACCAATGGGGGAGAGAATGTAGGGAAGGGGAGGAGGGAGATGAGGGAGAGAAGGGGGAGGGAGAGAATGGAGGGACACACAGAGACACACACACAGAGAGACACATAGACACACACATACACAGAGACACACACACACATACACAGAGACACACACACAGACACACACACACATACACAGAGAGACACACACAGAGACACACAGAGGGGGGTGGAGGTTTCGTGGGGCCAGCAGCCGCAGCTGTGAGTCGCAGAGGGGGTGGGCGGAGGGCTGGCGCCTCCGCTGCACCGCTGTGAGTAGCAGAAGGCTCGTGGTACCTGCAGTCGCGCCGCTGAAATCATCTGTGCATCGCAGGGGGGGCCAGCACTACAACCTAGCAAACAAGCAACATCAACTGTGAGTCACGGGGGGGGAGTGGGCGGGGGGGCCATGGTACGAGCAGCCGGCTACAACGTCTTTTGGTAAAACGCGGAAATCTGCAGCACCCTCCTTCTTCTGCAGCGCACCCTAGCAGGTTTTTTTTTTTTTTTTTTTTTTAAACATCGATTCTAAGACGAATCCCTATTTCAGACGTGAAAATGGGAAAAAGGTGCGTCTTAGAATCAAGGAAATACGCTATTTTACATTCGTGTTTCTTATGTGTTCTCTGTCTTTTGTTTATACATTATCACAAACCCAGTAGCACTCCTTTTTGACATACAGTCAATATATATGGTGTGGTTTTTGAGTATAATTCTGAAAATCCCTTGAATTCTGAAAATTGATTGGCTAATTTCCAAGCATTTTTCAGTCAATAAGGGCCCCAGGATATTTGGCACCTTGCCTAGTTTTAAATTCTAGTCAATCAGCTTTCACTTATCACTGAGAGTGAGAGCAGCCCTTAGGCTGAGATTACACCGCCTGCGCAACGCTTGCGACCACGCACTCCTGCAGGCACAGCGATCTGTGACTATGGCTGCAGGAGATTGGGAAGGCGATCTGGGGGTTCGCCCTCATTGGTTTAACCAGCTCACGTGATGCTCACGTCACATGATGGCGCGCGAAAAGACAAGACGGAGCAGCCTGATAGGCATTAGCCAATTTGAGGTTGGCACGCAAGCGCAATCACAGATTGCTTTACTGGCCAGCAATTCCTTGCTCTCTGGGGATTATTACGTAAGTAATCTAGTCATTGTATAAGCTTTTTTTTCTCACTGAGCCAAATGCCTTTATTTCTTTTTAGAAATTGTTAATACTTTTTTTTTACTTCATTGTGAAATTAGGTTGGAACAAAAAGTTTATCTTTTCTCTTACTACGGTTTCGAATTTATTGAAAACATGTTTTAGTTTGTACAAATAATTCCTAGTGAGTTCTTAATCCCAATATGGGAGTGTTTATCTGTAGGGAGAAATGTATATATTCGTGAGAAATACTATTTATAGGATTATCTGTCCCCCGTGAATGTCTACAAGTAGATATACGGTATAGGGCAGGGCCGTCTTAACAGCATTATAGGCCCCCGGGCAAAGCAGTGCACTGGGACCTGCCAACTCTCCGCTACAAGTCGTCATTTTTCTCCTTCTACCGAGTTAGCGGGAGATTTGAATGTTGAGGCGGGTGATCGGAAAATTAGTGTTAAATTCTGGTCTGTGCATAGATTAACATGGGGCCCCTATGCTCGTGGGGGCCCCGGGCAACTGCCCAGCGTGCCCATGCGTTAAGACGGCACTGGTATAGGGTGCACAACACTGGCTGCTATAATGCTTGTAAAATACTAAGTACATGTGACTTTATTAGTTTATTCTTCAAGTGAGTACCATCTGAGATATTATTGAACAAGAAACAATAATGTTACATGCAATAACTGAAACTAAAATATAACCTTGTTTTCTTCTCCCACAAGTTGAAAAGTTGAAAGTGATACAGAGATAATAAATAGAGGCATTATGATGATTAAACACAGAAATAGGATAGTACAAGCCTGTAGAGAAAGGAATATTAAAACAAGATAATACAGTATATCAGGAATAAAAGTTGCAGATATAATTGAGCAATACTGATTATGAAACACAATGGAATGCAGCAAAGAAAACATAATGCAACAATCAAAGTCATATAAAAAACAATGTATTTTACTTTCAATTTAAGAAAAAAGGATAACTTGAGAAGCAATAAAAGATGATAAGGCATCAGGAGACAATGTGATAACAAATTCCAAAATCCTGATGTTCTAGAAAACATACACATAAATCTACAATGAGAACAATAGCTGCAAGTTGCTAATCACTATACCGTATATGTTGTTAGACCATCTTTTCCAGTCGATTGTTCAAAGTAGGCTTATTTATGAATGTTGAACCCAGCAGCAGAGACAGACTAATCCAACAATAGCAGAACAAAGGTATACAGTAATACCTGTATGGGTTGTGAATTGTGCAATATTTTTATCCTGGTAAAATATGAATGTGTGAACCATGCAATTATAGTATATTAACTATTTAAAGATGACATTAAACACTAGCCATATACAGTCTTAAAAGTGTAGATCATCGGGAAGCGCAAACATGTGGAGACAGAAAGATTTTCTGATGGTGCAATATTGTTAAAACAAAAATGTGAAGATTGTAGTATCAAGTCAATGTGTAGAATACTCACAAACGTGAGATGAGTAGTATATACATAATTTTATCTTTGGATGATGATCCGCCAACAGTGTGGTGAAAATACAAATGATCACAATGGAAATGTACACTCCGGTAAACCTTAGTGTAAAACAAAAGAACCGGGCATAGTGCAGACTGTATATGGTATTTATAAAAGGTAAGTAAAATCCAATACACTCACATGATGAAAAGTGTAAACAAGCATTTAGATCTCACACAACGGATCTCGGCAGCAGGATCAATGGTTTCTCTGCTTCCCTTCTGGTATGGCGTGCGTGTCACGGATGCGTCTCACCGATAGCGGAAGTGACGTCATCTGCTTCCAGGGGTTCCGGCCAGTTGTGGATTTGGTTGGTCAACGTCACTCTACGCGTTTCACCTTCCTCGGTTTCATCAGGAGTATTGTTGACTAGATACTGGGAGCATATATACTCTATACTGAGTTCCCATAGGTGGATACTTAACAAGGTAATAGTGTTTACAACAAGCATGTCAAACTCAAATGCTAACAAGGGCCAAATAAACAAGGTTTAAGTCTAGGTGGGCCGCAAAAAAAAACAAACTTAAATTTTCATAGAAACGTAGGTTTATTTCGAAAAGTACTGTGTGTGTGTGTGTGTGTGTGTGTGTGTGTGTGTGTGTGTGTGTGTGTGTGTGTGTGTGTGTGTGTGTGTGTGTGTGTGTGTGTGTGTGTGTGTGTGTGTGTGTGTGTGTGTGTGTGTGTGTGTGTGTGTGTGTGTGTGTGTGTGTGTACCTCACAAAACGAAAATAAAAACTAAAAAAGCCAGATGTGAATGACTTCTGAACCCATTAACCAGTGTCAGGATGCCCCTCTTGATTTCCAAAGCAGCAATCCCGCCTGGAATCTTACCTGATCCGTAGTCCCTCAAGGTACTATACCGGAGGGGAGGTGTTTCCTACCTGTCTTCCGATGTCCCCCGTGAGAAACTTGAGTCAGATCCGGAAGAAAGCAGAATAGGTTATTTCGGTGTAGGTATAGGGCAGCAAAGATAAAAACGAGAGACAGAGAGAGAGGCAGAGAGAGAGGTAGAGAGAGGCAGAGAGAGGCAGAGAGAGAGAGAGGCAGAGAGAGAGGCAGAGAGATGCGCAGAGAGAGAGAGGCAGAGAGAGGCGCAGAGAGAGAGAGGCAGAGAGAGGCGCAGAGAGAGAGGCAGAGAGAGGCGCAGAGAGAGAGAGAGGCAGAGAGAGAGGCGCAGAGAGAGAGAGAGGCAGAGAGAGAGGCGAGAGAGAGGCAGAGAGAGAGGCACAGAGAGAGGTGCAGAGAGAGAGAGAGAGGCAGAGAGAGAGGCGCAGAGAGAGAGAGAGGCAGAGAAAGGTGCAGAGAGAGGCGCAGAGAGAGGCGCAGGGAGAGAGAGAGAGGCAGAGAGAGAGGCAGAGAGAGGCAGAGAGAGAGAGGCAGAGAGAGAGGCAGAGAGAGAGGTGCAGAGAGAGGCGCAGAGAGAGAGAGAGAGAGGCAGAGAGAGAGAGAGAGAGAGAGAGAGAGAGAGAGGCACAGGGACAGGGACACAGGGACACAGGGACACAGGGACACAGGGACACGGGGACACAGGGACACAGGGAGACAGGGAGACAGGGACACAGAGGGACAGGGACAGGGACACAGGGGCACAGGGACAGGGGCACAGGGACACAGGGACACAGGGGCACAGGGACAGGGACACAGGGACAGGGACAGGGGCACAGGGACAGGGGCACAGGGACACAGGGACACAGGGACACAGGGACACAGGGACACAGGGACACAGGGACAGGGGCACAGGGGCACAGGGGCACAGGGGCACAGGGACAGGGGCACAGGGACAGGGACACGGGCACAGGGACAGAGGGACAGGGACAGGGGGACAGGGACAGGGACACAGGGACACAGGCACAGGGACACAGGGACAGGGACACAGGGACACAGGGACAGGGACACAGGGACACAGGGACACAGGGACACAGGGACACAGGGACACGGGCACAGGCACAGGGACACAGGGACACAGGGGCACGGGGGCACGGGGACACAGGCACAGGGGCACGGGGACAGGGGCATAGGGACAGAGGCAGAGGCACAGAGGCACAGAGGCACAGAGACAGAGGGACAGAGACAGAGGGACAGAGGCACAGGGACAGAGGCACAGGGACAGAGGGACAGAGGCACAGGGACAGAGGGACAGAGGCACAGGGACAGGGACAGAGGGACAGAGGCACAGAGACAGAGGCACAGAGACAGAGGGACAGAGGCACAGGGGCACAGGGACAGGGGCACAGGGACAGGGGCACAGGGACACAGGCACTCTCTCTCTCTCCCCCTGACACTCTCTCTCTCTCTCCCTCTCCCTGACACTCTCTCTCTCTCTCTCTCTCTCAGACACACACACACTCAGACACACACACACACACTCAGACACTCAGACACACACACACTCAGACACACACACACACACACACACACACACACACACACACACACACACACTCAGACACACACACACACACTCAGACACACACACAGACACACACACACTCAGACACACACACACACATACACTCAGACACATACACACACATACACACACTCATACACACACACACACACACACACACTCACACTCACACACACACACAGAGACACACACACACAGACACACACACACAGACACACACACACACACACAAACACACACACACACACAGATATAGAGATGCACACACAGATCTCCTTCTGCAAGTGCAGCTCACACAGAGATTTGACAGGGGGGAGGGGGGATGCTGTGAAGACATACCCCTGTCCGTGGGATCTCCACTGAACTGCTGAACTCTCTGCACCTCATGGAGGAGGGCGGCCATGATATCTCTGGTTTACCAGGCTTCAAGGAGAATGCAGTCTCTCCGCCGGGGTTTTGACTCCGCCCCCGTGTCCTCCCACACATGGCACGAGTGCAGATTGACTGCACCCAGCCACCGTACGCCTCCAGCCCCTGCAGGACAGATTTTACTTCTGTCCGTGCTACTCGCTTCCCCCACACCCGCGCTCGCTTCTCCCGCGGCCAAAACTTTTTACCGCCGCCCACGCGCTCGCCGACACACACGACCGCCGCGCTGGTTGTGAGCGGGCCGCAAAAATATCCGTTGCGGGCCGCATGCGGCCCGCGGGCCGCATGTTTGACATGCCTGGTTTACAATGTCTGAGATAGCCATGATGTAATGAAAGCGGATACTTATTCACTCTACATCAGACATATGTAGAGCACAAATGTGTAGTAATATACTTTAATTAGAACATATATAGTAGTAAAAACATAGAATATAATAAAAAACAGATTAAAAACATACTAATTAATTAACAACTAATAAGGATATCATCAGATACTAGATATATATATATATATATATATATATATATATATATATATATATATATATATATATATATATATATATATATATTTATATATATCAGTGTTAGTTAAGCGACTTTTACAAATGAATTGGAGGCACAATCTAGTAGGGGAACAGAAACAAAGTGTTATGTTACACATTCAAATACATTATAGAAACGGTTTGATGTCAAAATCTAAGTTTAAACCAGAGGGAGACATAGTTTTGAGTTCAAACATCCAAAATGATTCCCTCTTAATGAGGGCTAAATTTCTATTAACCCCCCTCCAGTGGGGCATGACCTGTTCTATTGCTTTGAAAGTGAACCCTTTGGGGTTGGAATTGTGCACTAATAAAAAATGGTTTGAAACACTGTGAGTGGTAAGTTTTCTTTTAATATTACCAAGGTGTTCCAATATACGTATTTTATGGGGACGAATAGTCTTTCCTATATATTGTAAACCGCAGTCACACTCAATGAGGTAGATTACAAAATTTGATCTGCAGTTTAAATGCTGTTTAATGTTATAGGATTTTAGTGTAGTAGTAGACTTAAAACTGTTAACTGTTTCAGAGCTACAATGGCAGGCAGTACATGTTTTGCAATCAAAAAATCCTTTAGGGGGATCTAGCCAGGTAGAGCGATTGGCCACAGTATGTCTCCTCATGGCACTAGGGGCCAAGAAGTTCTTAATATTAGGAGCTTTTCTGTAGATCATTTTAACTCTATCTGGTAGATGTATCCCTAGAATGGGATATATTCTTTAATATGGGCCAATATGTGGTGAGGATTTTGTGGATTTTATACGCATCTTTATTGTATTGCGTAATAAATGGCACTTGTAGAGTGCTATTTTGTAAACTCTTATTTGTGGGGATCAGCATCGATTCCCTGGATGCATTATTAGTTTTAGCCAATGCTTGTTTAATGACATCATCTTTGTAGTGTCTCTCCGTGAACTTCCTGGACAATATAGTCGATTGCTCTTCAAACACACTATTGTCAGTGCAGTTGCGTTTCAATCTACAGTATTGATCGTATGGGATGTTTGCAATCCATTTATTAAGATGGCAACTGGACTGCAAAATGTAATTATTGGCATCGACATCCTTAAAGAAATTTTTTGTTTTAATAAGGTTGTTTTCTAAGTAGATAGTGAGGTCCAGGAAGTTCACGGTGGAATCACTAATAGTGGACGTGAATTTTAAATTAAATTCATTATCATCCAAATAAATAAGGAACATCTCGAGATCTTCTAACGTGCCCTTCCAAACAAAAATGATGTCATCTATATATCTCCGCCATGTGACCAAATTCGCGTCCAGTCCGGCCCAGGACCATATATATCCGTTGTGTGAGATCTAAATGCTTGTTTACACTTTTCATCATGTGAGTGTATTGGATTTTACTTACCTTTTATAAATACCATATACAGTCTGCACTATGTCCGGTTCTTTTGTTTTACACTAAGGTCCACCGGAGTGTACATTCCCATTGTGATCATTTGTATTTTCACCACACTGTTGGCGGATCATCATCCAAAGATAAAATTACGTGTATACTACTCATCTCACGTTTGTGAGTATTCTACACATTGACTTGATACTACAATGTTCACATTTTTGTTTTAACAATATTGCACCATCAGAAAATCTTTCTGTCTCCACATGTTTGCGCTTCCCGATGATCTACACTTTTCCACTTGCCACGAGGATTGAGAGAGCAATACTACACTGGGTCACAGCAGCATTCATCAAATGTGTTTGTATAAGTATCACTGTTGTTTAATTTTACACAAATAATTTTTCACATATTGATAATTTTAGAGCGCCACTATTGATAAGTTTGTTTTTTCACATATACAGTCTTAGCAAGCTCTAAACCCACTGCATTATATATTTATATTTATTTTGTCGATTGGAGTGCTACTGGGAAAGTGACTTGAAGTATACGATAGACAAAAATAGACCAATGCTACTTTCAATATGATAAATTATTTAGTTCAATACTATCTGTTTTTTCTTCTCATAACTTTGGGTCATTTATTTAAATCCTTTGGTCAAAACATTTCAAGCCTCCAACCACGTCAAGTAAACCCTTTCAGCAGGTCCTACACTACCAATATTATACTGTCTTATATATTTCTTCCACTGCACTAACACGTGAAATAATTTGGCCAAAATTTTTAACTAAATGACCCATACTTAAAAGACAAAACAGGTAATATTGAACTAAATAATTTGTCATGTTGGATGTAGCATTGGGGATTTTTTGTCTACTGTTGTATACTTTACAACAGGTCACTATCCCAGTAGCACTCCAAGTAACACAAATAAATATATATATAATGCAGTGGGTTTTGAGCTTGCTAAAACTGTGCTTGTCTAAATGTAAATTGGAAACCATTTTTGGATGGTCTGTGACCCCTTCTCCTTAGTTTTTAGGTCACACATCCCACTTGTAATTAGTATGTCCTGGAACACACGTGTGAATGAGCAGTCTATTGAGAGATTTCTTCCCCTAGGATAGAAGTGGAGTGAGCCTTTGCTGTTGCCACAGGCATGGGAAGTATATATATTTTTTCTGCACTATAATAATTAGGGCACTTCTGGTTGTTAACAAGTTATAACTACACTGCTGTTCATACCTAGTGCATAGTGTATAGTAGTGAAAAATGAGTGATTAAGCGGTAGTACTAAACAACATACAATATAACAAAAATGAATGTGTTAAAGTCCCAATGTCCTTGAAGTTCAATGGCCGCCTAACCGGCCCACTTGGCTTCTCCACAACCAGAAAGTACTTGATGAAGCTAATGGCGTATATGGCGCCACAGATGACAATCTTACAGAAGATACTTCTTTATGACCAGCCAAACCCTTAGGTGAATCTGGATGAACTTCGCCAATCTCTATTGTCCATAGATTCCTTGCTGCAGTCTCACTCAATCATGGAATTATGTGAAAGACAAGAAAAGGCATAGAAAACACCAATAGTGCATTACCTTTGATAACCATACAGATAATGCTAACTAAAGGCTCAAAGAATTGTTAACCAGTTTAAATGACATTATAAAAACTCTTTAGGAGTATATTTATTCACATAGAATACAATAAAATATTATGCTGCATAAGCTAAAAAGCTTGGAAATTGGCACGTTGGATTGGCCCAAAAAATCCTAATTGGAATCAGCTCTCCAAGATTAGTAAAATTGGAATCCTACTCACGATCAGTTCTGAGGACTTGCACCGGTAAGTAGGATCCACTATTAGTGTATTTACCCCTGGCTGTCTCTCTTCATATGGCGTCTGATGGTGCCCAGCACCACATGGTGTCATACGGCAGTGTCCAGTGACTGACACAAGCTTGCGTTGTCCAAACCGCACCTCAGTACTGGCTCCTATCTGATGTGTTACAGCTAGCGGTGCAGGGATTCCTCCTGCTCGGCTGCTGCCGGGATGACGTCACCGGGAGGATTTCAGCTACGGGGTCCTTGGAGGGTCAGAAAGAAAGCCCTACATGTTTCAAGACCACGTGTCCCTTCATCAGGGGCCTACAGCTACTCAATAATGGCTACCTTATAAACCCGCTGCCAATCAATTTGAAATGTTCGTTCCAGAAGTTCATAAAAAGAGTCTACTTGGCAGACATATTATCAATACCTAAAATATATGTTAGGCTTAAGCAGACACCTACTGGATAGATGTATAATACATAATATAAACATATTCGCTTATTGGCAGTTAGATGTTTAAATATACACAAAGATACAGGATATGCAAGAAATATGCCCAGAAACTTCTCTATCCACAAATTACAATCAATAATCAATGTATACAAATACAGTAATACACATACACTGGCGACACACTTTATTCGAGCTCGGCTAGTCCCACGAATTCGGGTATACCCGGGTGTATTGAGGTTTGTGACTGTTTTCTGCCCGAGTGCATTGAGGTATTTTCCAGGCAGGGATTGAAGCATTTTATTCCCGCTGGCTGCTATACTGCACAGTATATATATATATATATATATATATACTGCATTACAATTCATGAATTTATGCCATCTGGTAGACACGCGAAGCATTGCAGCCTATTAAATCCTAATCATTATCATTTAACAGATCAGCCGCCCGTCAGCCAGGCATGAACCCAGGCTGGGAAGGCAAATGCAACGGGGCTTGTCAGAGGTGAGGAGCGGCGCATTCCAGGTATCTGCCAGGTACATACTGGGTATTTGCTCGAATAAAGTGTGTCGGTGCAGTATATTAACATTCCTTTCTTCTTTTTATATGTAGGTTAAATATATGTAGATTAAATATATTAATATGTTAATTTAATCTATAAAGATTGAACTTGACCATTAGGTTAATAAACACCATGACCAACGGCTATATAACAACCTCAAAAACTCTCAATAAACATTTCTAGGACAGTAGATTAATAAACCTTAACTGTCTTGATTGAATTATGTTGTTTTATTTGTTTACGTAATTATTCAGTTTTATAATAATGATGATGATGATGATGATAATGCAATATTTGCATCAGACACGAGAATATGGAGTATCAATTGAGGATGATCAATGGCCCCAGTGCTAGCTCCCCACTTAGAGCTAAAGCACATAATGACCATTACACACCTCCAACAGTTCCTCCATGTAGGAGTCAAAACATATTCAATGAAACCACACTATGACCAATTCCTATATTACAATACAAGCATGATCTTTTGACTACCAATATTGAAGAATGTGTTTGTTAAGACTTATATCTAGAAACATATTGACCGGAAACTCAATTAATCTTTCAAAAAGGACACTATCAAATTCAACATTAAGCCCAAGGGGGACAAAAGATTTCAATTAGAAAATCAAATAGGATTCTCGTCTTGAAATTTGATTGATCCTATCGCCTCCCCTCCAGCTTGGTGTAGGGCATTTATAGCTAAACATTTTAAACCACTAGGATCCTGATTGAGTTTAATTTTAAAATTATTAGAAACATTGTCTGTAGTAAGTCTCTTTTTTATATTTACTCTGTAAAGTTCTACTGGTCCGGCCAACATATTGCAGTCCGCACGGACTTTCAAGTAGGTATATCACAAATACAATGTGAAAGTTGATATAAGATTGGATCCTATATCCTTTACATGTCACGTTAGACAAAAAACTTATTTGCGGCAATACTATATTTACAGGAAGAACACTTCACACAAGTGAAAAAACCTTGAACCTTGTTAGATTTAGAATTGGTACCTAATGGACAGCTTGGAGAAAGTTTCATTTTCAAATTTGATGCTTCCCTAAAGAATATTTGGGTTTTTTCTGGGAGTATCTCTTTAAGAATAGAGTCTCTCTTCAGAATCCCCCAATGTTTGTGAAATATTTTCTTTATTTGGTGTGTCAATTTACTAAACTGAGTGATGAAAGGAATGCCACTCATGTCTATAATTGGTTTGCTCTTATATTCCAGAAGACTTGATCTTTGCATTTTACGGACTTCATCTAAAGTCTGATCTAAATCTATTCTTTTATATTCTCCAATTAGAACTTTCTGTTTCAGTTCTTCGGCTTGTTCAGAATATATGTGTTCTTGTGAACAATTTTGATTTAACCTAAGAAATTGGTCGCGGGATATATTTTTCACCCACTGTGAGTTGTGATAACTACTCGCTAGTAAGAAATTATTAGCTTGGACATCTTTATAATATATTTTGGTCTGAATCATATAATTTACAATATATATTTCCATGTCTAAAAATTCAATGCGCTCTGAGCTATGTTTAAACGTAAATTGAAGATTCCTACAATTTCCATTCAAATACATTTTAAACTGTTCCAGTTCATTGAGGGTGCCTCCCCAGACAAAAAAAAACGTAATCTATGAAGCGCCGCCATAGGACCAGATTCGGACCCAGTGGGCAATTAGCCCAGATGGTATCCTCCTCCCATACACCCAAAACGATGTTGGCATAACTGGGTGCGAATCTGGTCCCATGGCGGTGCTGCATATCTGTAAATAGAACTTCTGTTCAAACACAAAGTAGTTATGATTGAGTATAAACTCAATGCTCTCCAATATGAATTTACTCAAATGTAGTGGCATGGTAGTATCAGATAGTAATTTACGAGCTACAAACAACAATAATACCCTTTAACAAGCGCTAATCTACAATGTGCAATTGACTCACAATAGTGTGAAAAATAGCAATAAAATGGTGATGTGAACGTGATCACTCAATGTAAGTGAAAACCACTTCTAAGTGGTGTATAAGCTGCCAGAGAAACTAATAAACAGATCTTCCCAACCTGTGAAATAAATACAAATACAAAATAAAAGTCCCGGCGCTACAAAATGTCCCAGATACCGTGATCCAAATGGAAAGTCCCGGATGAAAAATTCTCAGATGGATGGTACAGGATATTTTCACAGAGTCCCAGGGAGTTGATAATTCCTTTTAACGATGTCCGCAGTGATTCAGTTGATTCACTGCCTTGCTCTGTAGGAATGCAATATTGTATCCTGATCAGCTTCTTAGCAAACTAGACCTCAATGTGCCGCTTTGTTGTACAGTGTAATTACAACACACATTGCTGCAAAATGCTCAAAGCGCTAGACTGGCCATCCCTGGAGTCAGGATGCAGAGTACATTTTTTCTTTCTTGCCTTCAAATACTTTCTGTGCAAGCTACCCACCTATCTGACCAAGCTCGGAGATTTTAAGATTTTAAGATAAAATTGAGTGCTTCTTGAAATTTAATTAAAGGATTTGATTCCAACAATCTATACGTATTTTTGTCCCCAAGGATTCGGTAGGCTTCTTCCGTATAGTATGTCGTGTCCATTACGACCAAGCCCTGTCCTTATCCGCTGCCTTGATTACGATATCCTTATTATTTTCTAAATCTTTTGCATCTTATTTTTCTTCCACACTTAAAGTTTCTCTTCTTAGATTATTGTCATGACTCACCTTCGAGATCTCGAGGACTACCTCAGCGAAGGTTTCAACTAAGTGTCCCCTAGCGAATCTAGGAATAAATGTCGATGACGTTTTAAAATGAGTGTGTTGAGATGTATCGGAGTGATTAATGTTTTCTAAGGATCTCGTGATATAATTTTTAGCAAAGTTGTTTGAGCCTTTAGTTAGCATAACCTCTATGGTTATCAAAGATAAGGCACCATTGGTGTTTTCTATGCCTTTTCTTGTCTTTCACATAATACCATGATTGAGTGAGACTGCAGCAAGGAATCTATGGACACTAGAGATAGGCGAAGTTCATCTGGATTCACCTAAGTGTTTGGTTGGTCATATAGTATCTTCTGTAAGATTGTCATCTATGGCGCCATATACACCATTAGCTTCATCACGTACTGTATAGTGCTTCTTACATTTTAACCCTTGAGGCACCGCATATATGGTGTTAATAATGTTGTTTTGTTTCCTCATCTCTTTATGTAGTGGATAAAATACATAAGATAGTAAAATATTGGTGGTTTAGGACCTGCTAAAAGGTTCCACTGTACCTTGATGTGGTTGCATGCTTTAAATGTTTTGGTCAAGTGCGTAACTAAATGACCCATATTTATGAGAAGAAAAAACAGATACTGTAGTATTGAACTCAATAATTTGTCAGATTGTCTGTAGCATTGGGGCCTTTATATCTATTGTGACATAAAACACTCCTGAAAAATATTTTATGAGGCTTTTAGGTGGTAAATGCTATGACACATGGTTCTTCCATAGGACGTTACATATGAGGTGCATATTTACCAAGTGGTGCATTCTAGAAGACACCTCCCAGACCATTTACTTAAATTAACAAGTTAGAAGCCCAACTTGAGTGTATCCCAAAAGCAAATTATTTTTAATAGAATGCCTAAATTTGTGTTTATCAAGAGAGAATGATCAGGAGCCCTTCAACTGATAAATGACCTTTATAGTCATGACAAAGTATAAAATGAACCTCTACCGTACTGTATATCTCAGCGGCCTCATAAATGCTAAATGGATACAACATTATCCGTCCGCAACTGAGTCTCTCAGACTTTGACATTGCAATATAAAAACAAGGTAGTTAGATCAGAGATACTCATCATTCCAACATACAATTCTCCTAAGTAGACTGCTTTAAATACAGTCCTTGGGTATTCAAATCGACTACCATTTAATATTCTGTTTACAGTTTCATAAGATTTCATGTAAAACTTAATGTATGTCAACTTTAATGCAGAAAAATGTCTAGCCAAGATGCTTGGCCATTTGACAAATTACATAACAGATATCAATGCCAAACATTTTTCATTGACTATAGGGACATAATGTATAATAGTGCGTCTCAGAATTGCAGCAGTAAAACATATGTACTGTAATGTGCTTCTCTGTACACTATTTTCTCATTTCTGTAACTGCCAGGCCTGCTACTTTTAATTGTATTCTCTATTGAAATTGGCTAATAGTGGAAACTAAGTTTAAAGCTGCAGACCAAGCAATATCCTAATGTGTTTTTTTGGATTAATATCAGTTCTGTACTATGAGAAAATACTAAATGACATTTTTAATGTATTATAATGTAACAAGCATTTTTTGTTTCTATAGCAACCATTTACAAAGTCACACCCCCTTCCTCTTCTGAAACAGGCTCTGGCACACAATTTTTGAGCCTTGCCCTCTCTGTAGCACTGCACCAATTATATCTAGTGACTGCCTGTCACATGATCTTCCCCAAAGAAATTTGCATCTTTGGTCCTCTTCTGCTGCACAGCCATTTAGTGAACCCCTGAGCCGAATCTTTGCCGATTGATCACAGGAGAACTGATCGATCAGCAATTTAGCTAATTACTTATCATTGTGTGGATTGTATTGATGCCGAGATTAATGGGGAAAAGTCAAAAATAAAAATCGGCAGCTTGGACTGCTGCTTTAAGTGAATGTTTATGCTTAATTTTCAAAATACGTATTTTACATACTAAACTAATGTCTGGCCTCTGTTCACTCACTGTAGCAGAGCTCTTCATGTAAACGCAAAGATCATTATGTATATGATATAGGAAACTTGATTGACAAAGCTTTATATTTAATACTGCCTCTGAGGAAAAAATAAAGTCTAGAGCAGTGGTTTTCAACCTTTTTTCTCCCGGGGCACCCCTAATCACAGTGCTCAGTTGCTGAAGCGCACAGGGTAGAGACAGTCATAAAAGACACAGGGCAGAGGCAGTCACAGAAGACACAGGGCAGAGGCAAACACAGAACACACACACACACACACACACAGGACAGAAAAAATACAAACAGGCCAGATACCATACCTCACCTCACCTGCCAATGCTTCTTCCTGTTCTGCTTGGCCACATACCCCAGGCTCCTGAATCCACCTCCTTATTGGCTGCATTACGACAAGCAGCCAATCAGGGTGAAGAAAACTGCCCAGCTACCTAGCAAAAGCCCTACTTTCTCTCTGCTCTGGGAGAATGGGGAAATTCCACGGCTCCCTTTTGATCCTCTCACGGAACCCCAGGGTGCCATGGAACCCTGGTTGGGAAACACTGGTCTAGTTGTGCTTAGAAGTATAAAACAGACCCCCTAATGTATATTTCCTGGTAATATACACTTTGTAAATGTAGCGCACTTTCCCCCACCCAATGAAAGATGTATAGCCACAGTGTGTGTGTTGCGGTGCAATAGCTGTGGCTCACAGGAGGCCTGAGCCTCTGCTGCTGGGAGCCTGGGGTTTATCCTGGAACGATGCTCGATAGCGCCTCCACCTGTTCGGGATTCTATGGTGTAGAATGACCCCGTCACAGGACACAATAAGAATAAACACTTGGAAAAGCAGAACAGTTTACTATAAGCAACTAATACAGTTACAGCCTACCCACCAGGTCTCGAGCGGTCGTACCTCCCAATACTCCACCCCCCTCTCATTGGAGTTACTGTCCCCCCAAAGTACCTACGAGCCCTTGGGCACCCAACCAACCAGGAGGCCGCAAGGTCAATACCTCCACCCAATGTGTGGTACAGCGCTGCCCACTAATGTGTGAAGGTGAGTTGGCGCAGATACTGTCCCGGACAGCTTTATTCTAAAGCTTGCCGGGTGTATAGCGGGCTAACCGTGGGGCTTCTCTCCATTTAAAACGGAGTTTCCCACGTGGCGGCCGCTTCAATAGATAAGCGCTAATGACGCTTACTATTGAAAGCGCCCGAGGCGCGGGAAAACCGTCCGAAACCGTCCGAAGATAGCTGTGCGCCGCCCACAGCTGTTTTTAAACTGCGGCAGCAGCTGCATTAGTTTTAAGCTGGCCAGGACAGTAGTTGGGTACCTGCCGGGTGTGTCCAAACCCGGGTGTGCAGATGCTGTAGTTGATGATGGGACCCATGGATCCATTGCCATAACCTGCGATGCCTCCACCTCTACGTTGGGTGGTGTCCCGCCTGGACGATGTCACCATGAAGAGTGTCCTTGCTGAGATAGTGGTCTGGTCCCAGACCACTGGATGCCAGGATGCAGCATGTCCTGGCTGTGTCCCTCACTATTACGCTACAGGCTCAGTGCCCCTATCTATGGCCTGTCCTTGCAGCAAAATCAAGTTGAGGGGAGTCAGGGCCTAATAGCGTGTATCTGGCCCAGTGCAGGTGCCACAGACACATGCATACACAACCTACCCCTTCCTTGTCCCAGCTCCGACTGGCGTGCTTCCTAATGCGCGCAATGATTCCATCTGGCAAGCAGGGAGATCCTCTAGCCTATTGGCTGCCTTGGGTCAGCTGGTATCCTCTCTAAGGTAATAGGACACGTAGTCCCTGCTTTGAGCCTTTCCTAGGGGCCGTTGCTTCACGCGCATGCACTACGCATGCGCGACTTACTGAGCATGGGCAACTTTCCCCAAGATGGTGGCGCACTTTACCGGGAGCTGCCATGAGCCTCTGTGACGCAGTCTCCCGCTGCAACAGCCCGCAGCCTTCCGCACTACAGCGGAGCTAATGGGAAGGGGGAAAGGGGACCCAGGGGGAAACCTAGCTACACTAGCCTTGCTTGGGAACGTGTAACACAAAATAACCATATATACAACAGTTATATAATAAAAATGCATCTTCAAAAAGTACAACTTAACACAATATGAATTGACTTTACATTAAACTGTACATTTCGGTGAACATAAATATAACCGATTTCACCTTGCTATGAACCCACTGATGAGCCTCATAATGGGGTACCCCCATTTGGTCATAGGTCATCCGATTGGGTGGATGCCTAGCTCTCTGGCTCTACTCTGGGGAGTAGTACACACAGTCCTAAGGCTCAGCCTTTCCCAATAAGGGCATAAATATCTCTGAATAGTCTCTGTTTGGAATGAAGCATGGGCTTCTGGGGTCCAAAGGTTGGCTCGTTGAAGCCACCCTTGCAGGCATTGTGCATCAGGGCCCTTTACCGGTAGCGCCTCTGAGAGGTGCTCCGTGACTTGGAGATCCCCTTTGAGAGGATCCCTCCATTGGATCATCTACGGTCTCATTAACGGTTTCTTCAGCGTTTGCATGCTCCTGGGGGTTCTCAGAGATACTCTAATTTACAGTCTCTTGGCAAGCGTTTAATTGTTCCGGCGCACCGTTCAGTGGTGTAGCCGGTATCTCTGATTCATTATCTCTCACTTGTGGGATAGGGAGAAGGTGGTTACGGTGCCAGATCCGTACCCGGCCATCTGCGTCTTTTATGCAGTAGACCGGGAGGTCCGGCATCTGTGACTCGACCTCAAAGACACCGTCACGCCAACATCAGCGAGTTTATGCTTCCCGGGAATCCCTAGGTTGTGGAGAAGCACGTCATCTCCAGGACGAATTTCCCGGTGTCTGACCTTGTGGTCATAGCGCCTCTTGTTGAGCAGCGGACTTCTCGGCTTGCTGGTAAGCCTAATGCAAGTTTTCCTGAAGCCTTTGCACGTATTTGAAGTGTGTTGCATTGTGTATCCCATCTGTTGACACTCGCAGACGTACATTCACCGGAAGCCTTGCTTCTCGCCCAAACATAAGGAAGTATGGGGAGAATCCCGTGGATTTGTGTCGGTACAGTTGTACGCATGTACTAGGGTTCAACATGTTGGCTCCACTCTGTCTTCTGAGTGCTTTTCAATGTGCCGAGCATGTCCTGCATACATCCTGATGAATCGCTCGGGCAGAGCCTGACCCTCCAGATGGTACGGAGTTGTCCAGACTTGGTGATCGCCAGAATTTTGAGCAGCTCCTGAATCAGTTTGCTTTCCAAATCCCGGCCTTGTCGGAATGAAGGCGATTGGGCAGACCATAATGTAGGAAGTACCTTTCCCACAGTATTTTCACCACTGTCATGGCCTTCTGGTCTTTGGTCGGGAAGGCTTGTGCATATCATGTGTAATGGTCCGTAATGACCAGCACATTACAGATACCTCAGGCATCAGGCTCGATGCACAGGAAATCCATGCACACCAGGTCCATGGGGCCTGAGCTCTTCAGGTGGGCCATTGGTGGAGCTGAGGTGACAACATCTTGCGCTGAATACAAAGGGAGCGCCGTTGACAGTGTCGTTCCACCGACTCACTCATTTTTGGCCAGAAGAAATGGTCTCTGACAAGTCCAAAAGTCTTTTCCACACCAAGATGTCCATGCTCATCGTGCAACGCTTTCAGGACCATAAGTTGTAGGTTCCTGGGGAGAACCAATTGTCATCTATCCGGGTGGTTGTAGTATAGGGAAGCATGCTTTAAACTGGTTTCAGTCCTACCTATCAGGTAGATCGCAACATGTGTCCATCTCTGGCTCTAACTCTAACCCCCTGGATATCACCTGTGGCGTCCCGCTTGGCTCTGTTCTGGGGCCCCTACTCTTCTCAGTGTTCATCAATGATCTTCCCACAGCTTGTCAGGAAGCCTCAATACACATGTATGCAGATGACACAATCCTATATGCACACAGCCATAGCCTCTCTGACCTTCAACACATACTTCAGTCTGACTTTTTCAGACTCGAAAACTGGATTTCCCAAAACAAACTGTTTCTAAACACTGACAAGACTGTAACAACGGTGTTTGGGACCAAGACTACATTTTTATAGCTTCCAGCGACTGAGCTCCAGATTAGAACCAACACTAACACCACCCTAACTCCTGTTTCTAATTTTAAATACCTGGGCATATGGTTTGACTCCCACTTAACATTCGGGATGCACATTGATACCCTGACAATCAAGACGTATGCCAAACTAGGGGTACTTTACAGGAACAAATCCTCCCTAAGTCTCCTGGTCAGAAAACGTATCGCACAGCAGATGCTAATGCCAATTATTGACTATGGAGACATAGTATATGGCTCAGCACCTCAAACCCACCTTAGCAAACTTAACACCCTCTACAATTCAATTTGTCGTTTTGTTCTCCAATGCAACTATAACACACATCACTACGAAATGCTCAAAGAACTAGATTGGTCATCACTCGAGTCTAGGCGCAAAGTTCACCTTTCCTGTCTTGCCTTCAAATTCTTTATGGGCAAGCTACCCAGCTACCTGAACAAGCTCCTCACCCCTACCATATGCAGCACCTATCACCTGAGATCAGACTCCAAAAGACTGTTCATGGTCCCAAGGCTCAACAAAGTATCCGGACGCTCCTAATTCTCTTACCGTGCACCCCAAAACTGGAACAACCTACCAGAGACTCTTACATCCACCACCAGTCAAAGTTCTTTCAAATCTAAGGCTGTCACACATTTTAATCTGGCCTGTAACTGTTTCATAGCCCATAATATAAATTATCTTTAACTGTGCATGCAATGTCTTGTATATAATGTATACCCTGCTCATTATGTAACTGTATTTGTAAACATGTATTATTTGTCTTTACTCTGTGCCCAGGACATACTTGAAAACGAGAGGTAACTCTCAATGTATTACTTCCTGGTAAAATATTTTATAAATAAATAAGATGGTGGCGCACTTTACCGGGATCTGCTGGGAGCCTCTGCGATGCAGTCACACGCCGCAACAGCCCGCAGCCTTCCGCACTACAGCAGAGGGAAGGAGGGAAAGGGGAAAAGGGACCCACAGGGAATCCTAGCTACATAAATAAATACTTGTATCCACCGTTTTACAGTAATGTGTATTCTTTTTCTTTGACCTTAGTCTCTCACTCCTAAGGTCAATAGAAAAGTAACAAATTGTTTCCCCCGAAAGTAAAATATGAAATAATAAAACATAATAGCTTTGACATTTACATCACTTTCCAATTTCAAAACCTCAATTTCTTTGTTAGAATTTAGTACAATATATTTCCAGTAAAATATAATAACCTTGTGGCCAAATGTACAGTCACAATAAATAATGACAATCTATGTTGTGCCAATGATATACAAAGTAAGGACAGAAAATCCTAAGAGAATGCTTTGCTACCTGGAGATTGCATTCCAACAACATCCTTTGTGGAAAATGGATTCTTAAGTTTAACTCAATTTCAACCTTTTTACTGTAGAAAAAAAGAACATTTTTGATAAGCTTTTCAGGAGTAAACTTTGTTCATTTAAGAAAGCAAAAGGTATTAAAGTTATAATACAACAGCACTAATATTCTACAAAGCACACTTGTCAGGAAATACTCAAACACAGACCCCACAAAATGGGCTGTTCTCATTCACGTTAATGAAAACTACCCCTATAAAAACCCTGACTACCTGATTTACTTATTTATTTGTAACAGTGTTTCCCCCGCCCGATGGAAGATTCTGCTATTACAGTGTGTGGTGTATGCTACCTGTTGGTAAGCAGGAGGGGTGAGTCGTCCGCTGATGTTTGTGGGGACACAGGACAGGTTTCTGGGGTACATACCCCACATGGTTCTCTAGCAGTGCAGTGCCTTCATCTGCTGTAGGCTCCAGATGTATGGAGGCGATCTCATACAATAGAAATGGTTACCTCTCCCTTCCAGTAAGATCACACACCAGACAGGAGCTATATGAAACAGGAACATTTTATTCTGTCCGCAGTCATGGCAGGCTTCTGCCCAATGCAATCTCTGGCTCGGATATCCAGCTGTAGGATGGTCCCTGGACATGCGCTACGGTTCAAGGGTCCCCACAGAAGTCCTAGCTCTTCCCTGCTCCTCTAGCAGAAGAGGCACAGACAAGGGGAAGAGGCACAGAGGAGGCCCAATGTTCAGGCAACTGTGGTGTGAATGGAAACAAAAGAAAACAGCGCACAACGCCAAATAGTGAAGCAAATTCAACAATATATTATAGAATTAAAAAGGGGGTAATATATCTGCGTACATAAAATGGTTGGTAAAAGGCATGTAGTGTGTATCACACTGTTTACCACTCGGCTGTTAGCTGTAGATTCAGGTGCTTGCTTCCCTCTGCTGCTGCAGCTCAGTTAATTCTGGGGCAGGACGTCAGTCTTTTCACTCCCAAGGGGATTTCCCTTCATGCAGCCAGGTTCAGCAGCTGGTACTGGGGCTCGGTGAAATCGCTCCTGCTTCCTAGCCGATATGAAGCTGCTCCTGTACCTCGGCAGGTGTATCCTCTGCACAGAGGTTAAAACGCAGCTTGCTGCTGTCTTCACAGCAGTGGTGGATTCAATAGGGAAGTTTGAACAGTCTTACAAAGTCTCTCACAAGTGTCCAAAACAGCACACAGGATGAAATAAAAACAGGACAGGCCAACACATAGACAAAGGCCAATGTAAGCAGATATAAGGCAATAGAATGTTACATCCAACTAGTTTCGTAGAATTAACTACTTCTTCAGGGAATAATTAGGCCATTACCCAGAGGTCTTAAATACCTCACATAGATACCTTATTGGTCAACCAATTAGGGATAGACCAATCATCTATAATAGGTAATGGTCTGCGTGATAGGGAAGATGTGTAGTTTACTTTTAAAACAACAACTTTATTAACAAAAAAACAAAAACAAAACAATACCTATTTAATATAAACTTACATATAGACAAAACCTAGCATAAATAATTAAAAACATGCTGGAATAAAAGAAACACAATATTAGTCGACTTAAAATAGACACCATCATTACTTGCATAAAAAGATGTAACTAGAAAAAAAGCGTAGGATAAAGAAAGGAAAACAGAGATACAGAGATAAATGATACATCCCCTAGGTACAGAGGGGTGGTGAGCTAAAGATTCAATAAAGTGCCCAAATATCCACATCCTCATTTAACCCCTTAGGGGACATAGTATCTAACTTATGTATCCAATATGTCTCTTTAGAAGACAATGTTTTAACTCTGTCCCCTCCTCTTCTATTTACAGGAATCAACTGAATCCCCTTAAAAGTGAGACTTGACGGATCTTTATTATGGTGTATCAGGAAGTGTCTAGATACACTATGTTTTTCAAAACCATTTTTAATATTTCTGACATGTTCCTGAATCCGAACTTTAAGGCTGCGTTTGGTTCTGCCTACATATTGATACCCACACGCACATTCCAATAGGTATACAATATGTGTAGAGGTACATAGAATAAAGTCATCAATATTAAAAACTTCCTTCGTTACTTGTGAATAAAAAGTGTATTTGTCAGGATGTTGGTATTTACAAATCGTGCAATTACCACAGATATAGTTGCCTTTTGGTTTAGGCCCTAGCCAGTTCTTTTTCGATGTAGTATTGCTCTTACTTATAAAAACATCACTAGGAGCTAACAAGTTTTTGATATTTTTTGCTCTCCTGTAAATAAACCGTGGTTTAACGTCAAGATGTGATCCCAAAATGGGATCATTGCACAATATACCCCAGTGTTTGTTAAAAACCTTTTCAATGTCTCTATGAACCGAATTAAAGTCTGTAATGAAAGCCACATTAAGAGTGTCCTTTTTTGTGTTTTGACCTTCTTTATTTTTAATCGTGGATCTATTTTGAACTAACATATCCTTACGATCCATATTACGTACCCTTATGATCTCTCTTTCTAGAAGTTCCTTAGGATATCCCCTCTCTCTAAATCTCCAAAATAATTTGTTAGCCTGTTGGTTGAAAACCTCTAAACTACTACAGTTACGTCTGAGTCTCACAAATTGCCCCCCTGGTATGTTGTTTATCCATGTCTTTTTGTGATTACTATTCGCCATCAGCACATTGCTGGTATCCACCTCCT
This sequence comes from Ascaphus truei, assembly GCF_040206685.1. NCBI lineage: Eukaryota > Metazoa > Chordata > Amphibia > Anura > Ascaphidae > Ascaphus > Ascaphus truei. The sequence continues at coordinate 198,143,046 of NC_134483.1, read as the reverse complement.
TAAAGAAGGTCTCAGTCTCCACGGTGCCATCCATTTTGGAAGTTAATCTTAAGTCCAAAAAATCTATCTGGGTGGCATCCACCTTGTGTGTGAACTCAAGGTTGTAGTCATTCCTATTCAGGTTGGCTACAAATGCACTGGCTGAATCGTAATCACCATCCCACACACACAGGATGTCGTCTATGTAGCGTCTCCACACAACGACATTCCTGTGGTATGGTTGGTCGGGCATGATAAACTGAGACTCCCACCTTCCCACGTACAGGTTTGTGAAGCTGGGGGCAAACCTAGTACCCATTGCAGTTCCGCAAACCTGTAGGTAGAAAGTGGAGAGAAACAGAAAATAATTATGTTTCAATATGAAACTGATAGACTCTAGAATAAATTCTCTATTTAATGGATGCAGATCAGAGTCTGATTCCAGAAAGGAATTAACAGCATCCAACCCTTTCTGGTGAGGTATATTAGTATACAGGGATTTTATGTCACATGTAATCCATACATATGAACTTTTCCATTCAAAATCTTTAAATAAGTTTAGAACTGCTGTAGAGTCCTTCAGATAAGAGGTTAATTTTCCAACATACGGTTGGAGAAAAAAATCCACATATTGACTAAGGTTGGCTGACATAGATTGTATACCTGACACAATTGGGCGTCCAGGTGGGTCAACCAGAGCCTTATGAATTTTCGGCAGGTGGTAGAATATGGGTATCCTAGGAAATTCAGAAAATAGAAAAGCAAACTCTGTTGTGTTGATGACGGACAGGGCTACTGCGTTGTCTAATAGTGCTTTAAGCACCCTTAGATATTCAGCTGTAGGGTCCTTAGGTAATTTTACATAGGACGTTGTATCGTTGAGAAGCCTTAAAGCTTCTTTTTCGTAGTCACACCTATTTTGGACTACTACGCCCCCACCTTTATCTGCCTGTCTTATAATGAGGCTTTCGTCATCACGCAAAGTTTTAAGGGCTAAGGACTCACTTGCACTGAGGTTGTGTTTAATATCACCTGACTTAAAATTACTAGATAAAATGTTAAAATCATTGATGACCATATTAAAAAATGTATCAATATGATGACCCTTGGAATGTGCGGGATAAAACTTGGATTGGGTTTTAAAATCAGTATGTTTGATTTTAACTTCCGTATCTATATTACTCACAGAAACCATTGCAGCCTTGTCAGAAACAAGATCCCTATCGTGTTTCAGAAAATGTCTCTTTAGGGTAATATTGCGAGTGAACTTATGTAGATCTTTGAACAGCTGGAAGGAGCTGGGTCCACATGTTTTGGAGAAACTCAAACCTCTTCCAAGTACGTTCAATTGATCCTTGTTCAAAGCTGTTGAGGAGAGATTAAAGACCCCTTGGTTTACTACGGTGTTCTTTCCCAAGAGTACTCTCTTCTTTTGTGCTCTGGTCCCTCCTCGTGTTCCTCGTCTGATGTAACCCTTTTCTTTCTTTTCTCTTGAGGGGTATTCTGTATATCTTTTACTGTGTTCACCTTCCTTTCTAGTCTGGTTCTTACCAAATCTAAAAAAGAAGGTGAATCTGTAGTGGGTTCCGGTCTAGCAGGGCGTTTAGGTGAATATCTAGGGGAGATCCTAGGTGAGTATTTAGTTGTTCTTGGATGAGGGTCTTTATGCTCATATTCAAAATTCCTATGTTGGCCCTGTGGCCTTGAGCTATATCTAAAGCCCTCAATGTAATTTTTCCCTTTATAGTTGGGATTACGATACCCATTACCATGATTAGAGCGTGAGCGATCTCTGTCTGATCGGTCATTTTTACTGGTTCTGCTCTCTCTCCTTTGTTCATAGGTGTGGTAATTTTGTTGTCTGCTCTTTGAGTGTGCAGATCCCCCTCTTCCTTTTTTATGGGGGATATATTCATCACCTACTACTCTTCCTCTATCCTTTTTAGCCCAGTCCCTTTGTCTTCCTTGCTGATAATCTAGTTTGTCTCTCAAAAATTTATTGTGTTTCGTTTTTAAATGTTCATCTTCCTCATACTCTAATTTGACTTTTAAATCATGCTCAATCTCTGAGCAATCAGTATCTATCACTATCGGTTCTAGTGCCTTAATCGCTTTCAAGATCTCCTTTTCTAGATCTTTGATCTCACGATTCCTTTCGTAAATTATTAGCCTGATGAGGTCATTAGAACACTCCTCCTGTATTCTATTCCACTCCTGCATGAACTTGGGGTTATCCTTACCGAAGGTTGGGCTTTTTGAGAACCTAAGTCCTCTTGGTATTCTACCCACATCCAGATAACTCTGTAGGGTCTTAGGGCCTCATGCAGTAAGCGACGATTATGTGAAATCGGCAAGCTTATCGATTAGTCATGTTATTGGCGTTTTTCCCTCTCCGTATGCAGTAAGTGCCGAATACATTCAAAATCAACCAGAAAACAAATCCGCCCACTCTCACGATGATGAGCCGATCACACACAGGTGTATCGGCGTGCGTGGCGCGGTGCTGTTAGGTTGCCCAATCACAAATCTTGCTGAATCAGGCGAAACAAGCATGTTTTTGATTGCGCGCCATATTTAAAGGCAACGTGTACTGCTAATCATTCTCTGTGTTGTTGGGAGTGAGAGAGAGAGAGAGACGCACAGAGCTGGACGATTGAACATTTGCATATTGACTGAGAGACTTGTTGTGTATTGGGTGAGCTTTGTCCTTTGTTGTTTTGTTTACATCTTTGTCTTGTTTTATATGTGGAAGTGGGTCGTGTGATTGCCTGTACATTTCTTGTCTGTTTTTTGTGAGTGCTGGAAGTATGCCCGCAAAGCGTGGGAAGAGTGATGCTGGTGGGAGTGGGAGTGCTACTCGTGCGAGTACGCGTCGGAGTGAACGTTCTGTTCAGGGGAGTGATGTTGCTGGTGCACCGAGTGGTGTTGCTGGGAGTGGGAGTGCTGTTGTTGGGAGTGGGAGTGCTGGTGCTGCGAGTGGTGTTGCTGGGAGTGGGAGTGCTGTTGTTGGGAGTGGGAGTGCTGGTGCTGCGAGTGGTGTTGCTGGGAGTGGGAGTGCTGTTGTTGGGAGTGGGAGTGCTGTTGTTGGGAGTGGGAGTGCTGTTGCTGTGAGTGGGAGTGCTGGTGCTGGGAGTGCTGGTGCTAGGAGTGTGAGTGCTGGTGCTAGGAGTGTGAGTGCTGGTGCTAGGAGTGGGAGTGCTGGTGCTAGGAGTGGGAGTGCTGGTGCTAGGAGTGGGAGTGCTGGTGCTGGGAGTGCTGCTGGTGGCGCAGTTGCTGATGGGGTGTCTGGTGGTGGCGTGCTTGCTGGTGGCCAGCTTTTGGAGGCTCTTCCATTGGAAGAAGGAGAGTCCAGTCAGCACCAGCCAAGCTCTGACCCTAAACCTGCTCGGAAAAAACGTGTGGAGAAGCCACGTAATCCTCGCTTCAATGACCAGGAAAATAGGGCTCTTGTCACTGGCATTCTGGAGCACTATGACAGTCTCTATGGACATTTAGTAGGTAAGTGTAACTTTACATTTATTATTCAAATACATGTGATCCTAGGTCATCTGAGTTTTGTTCATATGCAAATATGGGTACACAATATCTTTCTATGTTCATTAGTGTGGAAACACAGCTTTTTATCATGCCTTACAAGGACAAATAAACACAGGCGGTCAATTTGCCAGAACTGCATACAATATGAATGCAACCTTGCTTACATGTATAGGTTTAGTAGTGAATGCTCATGTGCTGCACATATTACACATAAAACAGCATGTTTGCTATCTCTTGGAACAGCTAGCAGTGTAGGAAACTGGTGCTTATATTATTATTAATTTACCTCATATCTTTTATATGTTTTTCAAGGGCGGACAAGTGCAGCAAGCAAAAAAGAAATGTGGGACACAATAGTCATTGGTGTCAATGCCTGTGGGAATAGTGTCAGGGACAAGTATCATTGTCGGAAAAGATTTGATGATATTAGGTCCAAATTGAAAAAGAAAATACAAGACCAACGCGTGCATGCTACTGGCACTGGAGGTGGGCCCACACCACAACGTCTCATATTGACTCCATTGGAGGAGCTGCTTCGGCCAAAATTACTTACCGTCGTCGTGGAAGGCTTGGCTGGTGACCGTGACATTGGAATTTATCCGTCACAATTTCCAGCAGGTGATAAATATTACTGTACTAGGCGTGTCGTTGCTTACAGTTATTTTGCATATTTACACTGCTTTTTATACTGTCTTCACAATATAAGCATACCTGCATCTATATATGTATATGTCTGATTCTGTATATATATATCTCAAAATACACATATATGTAGTAGTCCTACTAAAAGCAGTAACTAATATAGCACGTGCCATTGCGTGCTCATTTACATGTGAATTCTCAAAATGCATAGCTGCAGTGGAAGCAATTGATGGTGGGCGAAGATGGGGAACAACAGGGTAGTACACATGTGTAACACATGTTCATGAGAAATTATTAGTAGCTACAGGTACAGAACAGAAATATGTATCATATTATTGTGTATTTTATTGATTTTACTCCGACAAACATGACATTACTGCCTATTTTAAGCATGCATCAAAGAAATTGCATGTAACGGCCTACAAACATCACTGGCACTAACACATCTATAGTTGCTTATGAAAAGGTCCATTTTTGCTTTATGTCATATACAGACAGCATAATGAGGCACACGTATCATATGTTATGTCATTGTTTTCATAACTTAAACACTGCAGATGACTACTTAGCTCATCTACCATTGTGTTAAAGCAGCTGCAATTAATATCTCATCACAGCATACACTTCAACAGAGGGGGTGGGGTTCAGCACACACACTAATTACAGCCTCATTTCACGGTCAACTTAGTTCACACCATTTGCACCTGTTTCAAGTCATTGAAAGGTGTAGCTGATTAGGCTTTTTGGGGAAGGGAATACCTTTCTTACAACCTGAATAGCACAACTGAAGTTAATCACACTCATTTGAAAGCTTAACTCTAGCTACTAAATGCCCCAACAACTCATTACTTATCAAAGCGTACGTCACACATTAGTTCACTCATATCTATAGTTGAACTACTATGAAAGACACATTATCACACACTGCATGTGTTGTCTTGTTGAGTCACAGCCACATTCAGGTGTGCCACATCTTCGATTAATGTACCACACATATCCTCTACCAAAAACAACACTTTTTGCAATATGACCACCTTCATGATAACCATTGTGAATGGTCATCTCATGATAGTTATGTACATTATGATACTGATATCACTACACAACATATGATTTTTATGTACTCATTTAATCTATTTATCCTCACGCATTACTGCAGAAACATAGTATGTTGTATGTTAGGGAACTCAAAAATTCTAAGTACACAGGCATGTACAGTGTTATTACAACTATTTATGTTCACTTTCACACACATTTTCGGTTAAGGAACTGATGTTGTTAGTTAATCATAAATACAGAACATACAATAAGTGTTTGTTCAATATTTACACATGTAAATGTAAAACTTATGTTATTGTTATATATAGTTGCCCCTGGAGGACATGTGTCACCTGAGATGGAACAAGTGTCTTCACCTGGGTCAGCCAGCTCAACACTACTAGAAGGTGAGTGTATCATTTGCTGGCCATATAATATGTGCTCTTCTATATGTTATGTTGTCATGTGCATTATTTGTTTTGCACATCTTCTTTAAATAGGATTACTTAGTGTCAGTGAAAATTAAGTGTAAGGCAACATGTATTGTGTTAGTGATGTTAATTATCATGTAGGACTTCTGAGTTTAGAGCAACTTTTCATTCATTCATATTTCATACTGAGTCCAAACATTATTCGTAAGTCAAGGTAGTTTTTAATGAGGTTATAAAACGTATGCTAACATGTTAGGTGTTACTTAGGACACAGTACAATTACATAGTAACACAGCATACATTAACATGCCATTTAATAATGTGTACATTTCTTTTTAGAACATCATGGTGATGAGGATGATGAGTATGATGAGGATGACGCCACAGAAGAGACTGAAATACAATCATGTGACCATGAAGAGGTGCCAATAGAAACTGTTGTACCGCCAAATTGTCCATCAACTTCCACATACGATGCAATTGTAGCTTCAGAGGGAAAAATAGTGGACGCAGAAAATCGTCACCATTCAGACATGATGACAGTGCTGGAAAGGATGATTGGACTGCAGGAAGAAACAGTATCACAATTGGCACATCTCCACAGAGTCTTCATTGAAGTGCCTAAACAGTTGCAAAAAATCAACACCTCATTCGAAGCATTAGTTGTTCAGCAAACACAAGCTAATTACTGGAGAATGACTAATGTACCACAATTCAACACCTCCCAGCCAGGATCTGTTCATGCAGGTCAGTTTTCACCACATTCATCTGATATTCATTCACCAGGCCCAAATGTTACCGGTCAAGTAGCAGACATTGCTGTGCAGGTTCCTGATGACATCCTACCGCTGCCATCTGTACAAATTCAGCAGCAGACACCTACAAAGGAGGCGACAAAAACAAAACAAGACACACATGAAACAGACCAACCATCACTTGTGCAGTGTCTACCAACTTGCTCACATGTGTCACTGGGCACAAGCCCTGTCCGTGAACAGTCACTACCCAAAAGCCCTGTAGGTGAGTCGCTGCCCAAAAGCCCTGTAGGTGAATCGCTGCCCAAAAGCCCTGTAGGTGAATCACTGCCCAAAAGCCCTGTAGGTGAGTCACTGGCCACAAGCCCTGTAGGTGAGTCACTGGCCACAAGCCCCGTAGGTGAACAGTCACTGGCCACAAGCCCTGCCCGTGAAGTGCCAGAGGCCACTCAAAGTGGCTCTGTTGTGCCTAAAGTTGGTGGCAAAAGAAAAAGGAAAATTCAAGAGACAACAAGCAGGCCTGTTACTCGCTCGCAAAAGGAACAAAAAAAATAAATGTTATAATTCAGAAAATATGTCTTTGGCCTTGTTTTGTTGACTTCAGATTATCTAATTACTATTGTATGTATGCTGAAGACTGTGTTGTTTCCAAACTTTCAACTACTGCACCGACACACTTTATTAGAGCAAATACCCGGTATGTACCTGGCAGATACCTGGAATAAGCCACTACTAACCTCTGACAAGCCCCGTTGCATTTGCCTTCCCAGCCTGGGTTCATGCCTGGCTGATGGGCGGCTGATCTGTTAAATGATAATGATTAGGATTTAATAGGCTGCAATGCTTTGCGTGTCTACCAGATGGCATAAATTCATGAATTGTAATGCAGTTTATATATATATACTGTGCAGTATTGCAGCCAGCGGGAATAAAATGCTTCAATCCCTGCTTGGAAAATAACTCAATGTACTCGGGCAGAAAACAGTCACAAACCTCAATACACCCGGGTATACCCGAATTCGTGGGACTAGCCAAGCTCGAATAAAGTGTGTCGCCAGTGTATGTTCTTGTACACGTGAAGTTTTGGAAATGTTAACACTCATAATTAATTGTGTTATAAATATTTATGTTGTAATCGTCTGTTCAGTAATGGTCCACCAGGAGCCAGTTGCTAAGTTTAGAGAAGCTGCCATTGACTTTGCAGCAAAACATTGCATTTGGGTGTGTTAATTGATGTAAGAATTGCATATGCATATTAGTCACATGCAATTATTAAAACACCTAAGTAAGTGCAAACATCTTTCTTGTACGTGTACAGCAGGATTATGTGTAAATTATTACTTACCTTTGCCTTGCTTGGCCATTGTAATTTTGTCCTTTAATCAGTTGTGTGTTCGTTTCTATAACATCTCAGAATGTATAATAATATATATACACACACACACACACACACACACACACACACTGAGTGAGTGTGAGTGTGAGTGTGTGAGTGTGTATATATATATATATGTATATGTGTATATATATATGTATATATGTGTATATATATATGTATATATGTGTATATATATATGTATATATGTGTATATATATATGTATATATGTGTATATATATATGTATATATGTGTATATATATATGTATATATGTGTGTATATATATATATATATATATATATATATATATATATATATATATATATATATATAGTACTATATAAACTGGTATACACAAACTAATACACTTCATGCTTCCTTGTGAAAACACTATTTTAATAATACAGGCCTAATGTTTGAGAAATATCCTAAGTATGAGACTCTAACAGTATTGTGCTTAAACAAATGTTTATTACTTCATTCAATCATGTTTCTCACCATTTAAATAGGTTTCATACAAGGTATACTTAATGCCATCAATGTTGTGTGTACTCCTGCAATATAAAAAAAAAAAAAATATTATATATAAATATATATATATTTTTATAAGAGATATATTTATATATATATATATATATATATATATATATATATATATATATATACACACGTATTTAAACTCATGCAGACAGGGAGTTAACCAGACTTTCACATACACACAGAAATGTAAGCGGGGAAAAAACATTTCTTTTTGCAGGTGTGTTTTTACTGATATGCCTGGCTAAGAAATATTTTCACACACTGGTCTTTGTTAGTTTTCAAAAAAACACTATGTGAACGCATTCACAGTCTAGGGATGTTTTTCACAAACGAGATAAAAGAAGGAGAAATGTTTCTCCCACAGTCCCATATCACGAACCACAACTGTTAACCCAATTAGACAAACAAATCCAATTGGCGTTTGAAATAAGGAGTCAAAGTAGTTACTTTTGTTGACCTTGACAAGGAAAAACAGGAGTTTGTTAGCCATTCAGCACATTCATTTTGATGAGCAAATAACACAGACCTGCACACAGCTTTTGTGCTACTCAGACATGGCTGATGAATTCGTTAACAATATTAATCCCCTTTTAGGGTATAAGTACATGATCTGTGAAGCCATCTTGAACAGTCGCGGACAGAAAGCAAGCACACGCCAAATCGATGATTTCATTCGAGCAAAATATCCTTATTACCAAGACCGTAAGCATGCACGGAATTTTAATTCCTCAATAAGATTCACTTTATCAAGTAATGACTTTTTTGAACGTGACCAGGATAAGCTACAACACACCTATGGTTTCTGGAAGATTGCCCCGGAAAAACAATTTATCCTGAAAGACGGCACTTATATTGTCGTGAAAGGCATATTTATTCCTAATGGCAATAGCAATGTATCCGCTACTACTGATCCGTTTGAATCGATACGTGCTGCAATATCTGCAGCCTCCATTCCTGAAACCCACATTGTACAAGAACAAAAGTACTATGATTATGTACCAAGCCTTTCAGCTGAAATTGCATTGGAATGGGAACCGGAAGAAATGAACCTACCTCCCGACCAATTATTTGAAGAAAGCAGTGGCGATTCCTATGAGCGCATCCTGGAGGAGATATGTGCCATACTGGATTCAGCGGTTGGGTTAAGCGTGGATGAAAATGGCTTGCATTTCTGGAGCGACCAGTTGCAGCCAGGCGAAGAGTTAATTCTAGAAGAATGGTAAATATAACAATCGTTATGCGTTGACTCTGCGTTTAAATTTTTTTTTTTTTTGTAACCACCATTTTCACTTTCAATGCGTGGATACAGCGTAACATTGCAGACTGCATAACATGTAGCGATCACAAACAAATTGTTTCCTAATACAATATAGTAGGACCTGAAAGAGTAGTACACATTGCTGACGGAATAAATATACGTACTTTCCTATCCCTTTAAACATATTAGCAACATTTTACCATTACTCTAACACATACCTGTTTTGTTATCATGCAACATCTACAACATTGAAAACCGGGTCCACCACGTATGACGTGGGACCCTTGTCATGGGCCAAGGCGTCCTTAAAAAGGATTAGTGATGTAAGTCCCGCCCCCAAGCGACGTGCGCGCCTCAAAGCCTATTGGCTGTCATGTTTTGTTATAGTAACGGTAACTGCAGTGTGTGATGCGTGCGGCTCAGTGTTTGTAGGCGTACCCTGGGCGTTAGCCGAATGTTAATTGAGTGGGAGGAGTGTTAGCGTGCGTTTCACGCTGGCTTAACATGACGTCACACGTATTGCATTTGCGCATTGTGTTATCGGCCGTGCTTTCTGTTCAAACACGTCTATTTAAAAAGAATACAGATGTACTCGTTTAGAACGAATGTAGTTTCGTCTTCATTGTATTTGAAATAAAGATGTTATGTTTACTGGTATTTTCAACATGTATTGAACGCACAACGTACGCTTTGTTTTGCGCATGCGCTAACAGTTAGTGGAGCCAAGCGTGAAGTGCGTGCGCACACAAAGATGTGCGCGCACATCTTTCAGTATACAGGCAACGTTCACTTCTTATACATAGTTATGCCTGCTACAAATTTAAAGAAACATTACATACTGATGAACAGTTTTACTTCTAACATATAAGTGAGTGACGTGTGTATCTACACAATCATATAGAGCTGCGTAACGCGTTGTCACGGATGCATATCTAGTAAGGTGCCATCTTTGACCATCATGTGTTTGCTGTATTTCAGAGATGTCGGGGAAGATACAATCGGATCAATGTATGATTTCAGAAGAGTCTACCTTTATATGAGATGATTGTGAGGAGGAGCCACCGACTACTATATTACATATGGAACTAATTTTATATTGCTTGCAGCGCTTATTAACAAACAATTAAAAATGTGATACCCTTATGCCTATATTGCATAAGCACTTAATTAACATAATGATGTTGCAAAAGAGTGCCTCATGAATTTTTATTGAGTGTTCTTTAATGACTACTAACATTTTATGACATGGTGTGTTTTATATATAACAACCATTCCCACTCTGCTAACACATTTGTGTATTCTAATATGTAATGGAACGTATGACTGTCGAAACTATGTAACAATAATAATAATAATATGAGCATGTTCATGTATAGGGCTGCTAGTTGTACGCAGCGATTTACAGACACATGTTTCAGCCTGAGGTCCCTGGCCCGTGGAACGTACAAATGTTTTTTTGCCGCATGAGGCACAGGGAGATAAAGTGACTTGGCCAAGGTCACAAGGAGCCCACACCGGGAATTGAACCAGACTCCCCTGCTTCAAACTATCAGTGCCAGTGTGTGTCTTTACTCAGTGAGCCACTCCTTCTCCCAATGTAAAGGACACTTACAACCAAGTAGCCATTTATTTTTAAAATCTCTTGTTACATGGGTATGTAGATAAAATGGTTTGGGACTGTAGCAAATAATGTTACTGGCCAGATGTTATGGTCCCCTCCAATGCATGATGTTCTGAATATGACATCACCATCATGTTATGAAGTACGTTTCTGTGTATATTTCATTAACCTAACTAACTATAGTTTACTGTGTTTATTAATCGTTTAGAAATACATAGTATAGTCAATATGATGATATAAGCTACCATAATAAAGCTGGTGTTATCATTTGTCGGTGTTATACATGGATCCTACACCAATTGATAGAGACACAAACAGTTGTCTTAAAAAGTGTGTCTATGCTAGTGATGAATGTGCTCCCGTAAGTAAACAAATAAGTACAGTTATCCCCTTTTCTCCAACCACCTCTATATTACATTAATGGAAATTATAAGGAAACATACATAAAATGTGATGAAATGTGAGTAATCATTTTGTAATACAATGCACATGAAAGCTCAAGAGTAGCTAAATGCATATACATGATACAGAAAGTACATATATGTAACATTTGTGTTTAAACCAATATGTTGGGTTTTTAGTTCCAATAATTATAGGAAGATTGAGGTAGCCACATCTTATGAGAGATGTCAGCAAATATACATACCATGATCAGTCATACTGGAGATATACCTATAATGCAAAGGAACAATATATAAATTGCAAACATTGACATGCCATCTTCAGTACCGTAAACAACACAGCAAAGTGTGTATTTGGTGTTAAATGTACAACACCATGTATATTTCATGACATTCAAAATGTAAATCAGCCTGGTGTACACATCATATGGATGTACATGTTACACTGCACCAATAACATTGTATGTAAGCATACTAGAAGCATGAATGATTATGGGCATAATATGTGTTTTGTCTTAGCATAAGGAATAACACAATGCTAAAATATTATTGCTTTGTTACCCAAGTTGTATTCACATACACACAACTAAAGTACAATTGAAGAGGGATTATATAACCTGTGCAACAATAACATACCGGTGCCACATCCCTTTGTGCACACAGCAGAGAAAAGAAAGGTGTGCAACCCATATTCATCTGTGTCCTAACAGAAGGTTATATAAAGAAACATTATTGTTAATATAACATAATTAAACTATAAAAGTAGTACTAGGAACATATGAGTTTGTACTTACAAGAAAAAAATGAATTGATGAGATTCTGTCGTGTCTGGCCACCACTGGCTGTTTGTTCATTTTCAGCAGCTACATGGGTGGGATGCTCGTCTACCAAAGCCTCAGCTAGGTCTGACTGTACATTGTGCCTGAGTGCAACATTGTGCAAAATGCAACAGGCAAGGATAATATCAGACACTTTTTGAGGCTTGTATAGAAGAGCCCCACCAGTTCTGTCCAGACACCTAAACCTGGTCTTGAGTAGGCCAAATGTCCTCTCTATAACAGATCTTGTAGATATATGGGCTGCATTGTACCTGTCCTCTGCTTCAGTTTGAGGGTTTAGCACCGGAGTCAAGAGCCACGGCCTAATTCCGTATCCTGAGTCACCTATAATGAATGGAGCACACATAAGCTGACATTAGTGATCAAATTGTACAATGCCAACATTCCTAAATCAACATGTGTTTTGTGTTAGAACATGTAAATATGTACTCACCCAGCAGCCAACCAGGTTCAAAATGTCCCTCTTCGAACGCATGGAAGACTGAAGAGTTCCTCAGGATAGAGGAATCGTGACTGGAACCAGGGAACTTGGGTACCACATGCATTATCCTCATCGTGGCATCACATACCACCTGTACATTGAGTGAATGGTAGTGCTTCCGATTGCGGTACACATGCTCACTCTGACTAGGTGCAATCAAAGCAACATGTGTGCAATCGATTGCACCCAGCACACATGGTATCCCTGCTATATTATAAAAGCCAGTCCTGACTTCCAGCCACTCTGTCGCCTCTGTAGGAAAATGAATATAATTCCTAGCGCGTCTATTGAGTGCATAGAGAAACTGGGTCAAGGCCCGCGAGAATGTAGATTGCGAGACCCCGCCCACTATGCCCACAGTTGTCTGGTATGACGCGGAAGCAAGATAATGTAATGAGCACAGCATTTTAACAAGCCCAGGGACTGCACGACCTCTGGCTGTGAAAAAATCTAAATCCCCCCTTATCTCCTCATAAAGAGCTAAGATTGCTGCTGAACTCAAACGATAGCGACTTACAATCTCCTCCTCACTCATCCCATCTAACAGGTTTCTCTCCCTGTACAGACGCGGACGAGGCACAAGTTGTCTCCTCTGTCTTCTCCTCTGATCTCCTGTCCCTCTACCTGTCCCTCGGCCTGTCCCTCTCCCTGTCCCTGTCGTATCCGCGTCACTGTCACTGTCCCTCGGTGTGTCCCTCCCTTGCCCTATATGATTCTCTTCATCATCAAGCATGTCATAGAAAAGAATGTTCCTCCGTCTCCTAAACAATCTCAACATTTTGAAATGAGTAGCTGTGAATGAGCAGGTAATGTGCGTCCTTTAAATAGGTATGTGATGATGTCAGGTGACATAGTAAAATGCAAGGTGTTACATTAACATAATAAAGTACTTCTGTGGCAAGCTGTGTGCACTTGTTGTTCTAAGTATTTGTTGTGTGTATTCTGCAGGGAATGATGATATTTGGCAATGATGTGACGTGAAGCTTTGTACAAAGATTGCTTGCAAATAAATAGTTGCATGTGCAATGCATGTAACACTTGTGAACGCAAGAGTCAGTCATGTAATGAGACAAAAAGGCTGAGATTGACGTGGGAAAAGTTTTGTGTAACATGTGTAATTAGCCATGTTATTGTGACATGTTGCCAACAATGAATAGTCGTGTGCATATGCATGCATTTCTGTAATGAGGATAGTTGCTATAGAATGAGTTTACAAGGTGTCCCAATGATGAATTACTGTACATGTGTGTATAAGTTAGGTTGAAGTGCTTGTAATGCAACGGTTACAATGTAAACATGCAATGTGATTGAGCGTCCAATAAGTGACGTCATGAAAATAGGGAGGACCCAAAAGTATATGTAAACATGAGAAGACAGATGTACATGAACGTTTAAAGATGCGTGTCACATTACAAGCATTGTGTAATGTAAAGGAAGATGAATATACTGTGTATGAGTGACATGTGTGACATGTGTGACATCATGTAAATAATTGTCGCTGAGTTGAGTAAAATGTGTGATATGATGTGAGGTTCTCCTTTAAGAGTGTAGTATAGTATTTTCCCTTGCCACATCATCACATGATGAGTAATGTGACCCGCAAATGCTGAAAACATGTAAAAGTCGAATGTTATGCAAATAAGACACATCAGCTGTGACACAATGCAGGGAATGCCCCCACACTGTAATGCAAATCCCCCTTGTATTGTGAGCAATGAAACGTAAACAGTACTATACTGTTATACGTCCCCGCTCCATTGACTTCCATTGATGTACAGAAGATGTTTTTTTTCTAAGTGCCGTTCCGGCAGCCTTAGCGATCGTTCTCCCGTCCAAACTGCCAACTTTAGTTGGCGGGAGAAATCGGCCATAACATCTCAATTTCGTAGTGCCGATCAGCCCCGATAAGCTGTTTTTTTTTGTTGAATCCAGCCGATTTAAAAAAGTGGTGATCAGTGTCGAAAACAGGCTTATCGGCAGGCGACTGGCCATAACCAAATTATCGGCTCCGAAACCTGGCGATATGAAGCACTTATCGGCGCTTACTGAATCTCAAACCCAATTTTGGCTATAACATGGCCATATTTCCCTTATCAACGCTTACTGCATGAGGCCCATAGTCTCAAGCCAATGTTTACCTTCTGTAAGCAATAACCGTTCTAATGTTTTAAAATGATCCTTAACTGTGAGCTCTGATGGTTCCTTATGCTGACCATGTAGCACTTCCTCAGTAAAGAGGAGTTTAAAATGTTCCTCCCTTTTCTCCCTACAGTTAATCAAGCTCCAAACCATATTGTAAAACTACTAATGTACGCAGACCAAATAAATATATAAATAAAAGTAACAGTGATTAATGATAATTAGATGTGCAGCAGCAGTGAAGAGCAGAGACAGTAAACACAAAAAACAAAACTGTGCGCTACTACCTAACTACCTATAAAGTTTAAATGTATAAATATATACAGTACAGTGACTATACCATCAATTTAGTGATAAAAAATGTATAAAAAATTAAACCACAACTCCCACAGTGAGATAATTAAACATTAAATAATAAGTGCCACATAACCGTGTTGGGGATAATGGCGTCTGCAGCTGTAAACGCAGGGGTGGCTCAGCACCCCACACACACTAAGAGAATGGAAACAAAAGAAAACAGCGCACAACGCCAAATAGTGAAGCAAATTCAACAATATATTATAGAATTAAAAAGGGGGTAATATATCTGCGTACATAAAAAAAGGTTGGTAAAAGGCATGTAGTGTGTATCACACTGTTTACCACTCGGCTGTTAGCTGTAGATTCAGGTGCTTGCTTCCCTCTGCTGCTGCAGCTCAGTTGATTCTGGGGCAGGACGTCAGTCTTTTCACTCCCAAGGGGATTTCCCTTCATGCAGCCAGGTTCAGCAGCTGGTACTGGGGCTCGGTGAAATCGCTCCTGCTTCCTAGCCGATATGAAGCTGCTCCTGTACCTCGGCAGGTGTATCCTCTGCACAGAGGTTAAAACGCAGCTTGCTGCTGTCTTCACAGCAGTGGTGGATTCAATAGGGAAGTTTGAACAGTCTTACAAAGTCTCTCACAAGTGTCCAAAACAGCACACAGGATGAAATAAAAACAGGACAGGCCAACACATAGACAAAGGCCAATGTAAGCAGATATAAGGCAATAGAATGTTACATCCAACTAGTTTCGTAGAATTAACTACTTCTTCAGGGAATAATTAGGCCATTACCCAGAGGTCTTAAATACCTCACATAGATACCTTATTGGTCAACCAATTAGGGATAGACCAATCATCTATAATAGGTAATGGTCTGCGTGATAGGGAAGATGTGTAGTTTACTTTTAAAACAACAACTTTATTAACAAAAAAACAAAAACAAAACAATACCTATTTAATATAAACTTACATATAGACAAAACCTAGCATAAATAATTAAAAACATGCTGGAATAAAAGAAACACAATATTAGTCGACTTAAAATAGACACCATCATTACTTGCATAAAAAGATGTAACTAGAAAAAAAGCGTAGGATAAAGAAAGGAAAACAGAGATACAGAGATAAATGATACATCCCCTAGGTACAGAGGGGTGGTGAGCTAAAGATTCAATAAAGTGCCCAAATATCCACATCCTCATTTAACCCCTTAGGGGACATAGTATCTAACTTATGTATCCAATATGTCTCTTTAGAAGACAATGTTTTAACTCTGTCCCCTCCTCTTCTATTTACAGGAATCAACTGAATCCCCTTAAAAGTGAGACTTGACGGATCTTTATTATGGTGTATCAGGAAGTGTCTAGATACACTATGTTTTTCAAAACCATTTTTAATATTTCTGACATGTTCCTGAATCCGAACTTTAAGGCTGCGTTTGGTTCTGCCTACATATTGATACCCACACGCACATTCCAATAGGTATACAATATGTGTAGAGGTACATAGAATAAAGTCATCAATATTAAAAACTTCCTTCGTTACTTGTGAATAAAAAGTGTATTTGTCAGGATGTTGGTATTTACAAATCGTGCAATTACCACAGATATAGTTGCCTTTTGGTTTAGGCCCTAGCCAGTTCTTTTTCGATGTAGTATTGCTCTTACTTATAAAAACATCACTAGGAGCTAACAAGTTTTTGATATTTTTTGCTCTCCTGTAAATAAACCGTGGTTTAACGTCAAGATGTGATCCCAAAATGGGATCATTGCACAATATACCCCAGTGTTTGTTAAAAACCTTTTCAATGTCTCTATGAACCGAATTAAAGTCTGTAATGAAAGCCACATTAAGAGTGTCCTTTTTTGTGTTTTGACCTTCTTTATTTTTAATCGTGGATCTATTTTGAACTAACATATCCTTACGATCCATATTACGTACCCTTATGATCTCTCTTTCTAGAAGTTCCTTAGGATATCCCCTCTCTCTAAATCTCC
This sequence comes from Ascaphus truei, assembly GCF_040206685.1. Taxonomy (NCBI): domain Eukaryota; kingdom Metazoa; phylum Chordata; class Amphibia; order Anura; family Ascaphidae; genus Ascaphus; species Ascaphus truei. The sequence continues at coordinate 198,125,710 of NC_134483.1, read as the reverse complement.
AAAATAATTTGTTAGCCTGTTGGTTGAAAACCTCTAAACTACTACAGTTATGTCTGAGTCTCACAAATTGCCCCCCTGGTATGTTGTTTATCCATGTCTTTTTGTGATTACTATTCGCCATCAGCACATTGCTGGTATCCACCTCCTTAAAGAAGGTCTCAGTCTCCACGGTGCCATCCATTTTGGAAGTTAATCTTAAGTCCAAAAAATCTATCTGGGTGGCATCCACCTTGTGTGTGAACTCAAGGTTGTAGTCATTCCTATTAAGGTTGGCTACAAATGCACTGGCTGAATCGTAATCACCATCCCACACACACAGGATGTCGTCTATGTAGCGTCTCCACACAACGACATTCCTGTGGTATGGTTGGTCGGGCATGATAAACTGAGACTCCCACCTTCCCACGTACAGGTTTGTGAAGCTGGGGGCAAACCTAGTACCCATTGCAGTTCCGCAAACCTGTAGGTAGAAAGTGGAGAGAAACAGAAAATAATTATTTTTCAATATGAAACTGATAGACTCTAGAATAAATTCTCTATTTAATGGATGCAGATCAGAGTCTGATTCCAGAAAGGAATTAACAGCATCCAACCCTTTCTGGTGAGGTATATTAGTATACAGGGATTTTATGTCACATGTAATCCATACATATGAACTTTTCCATTCAAAATCTTTAAATAAGTTTAGAACTGCTGTAGAGTCCTTCAGATAAGAGGTTAATTTTCCAACATACGGTTGGAGAAAAAAATCCACATATTGACTAAGGTTGGCTGACATAGATTGTATACCTGACACAATTGGGCGTCCAGGTGGGTCAACCAGAGCCTTATGAATTTTCGGCAGGTGGTAGAATATGGGTATCCTAGGAAATTCAGAAAATAGAAAAGCAAACTCTGTTGTGTTGATGACGGACAGGGCTACTGCGTTGTCTAATAGTGCTTTAAGCACCCTTAGATATTCAGCTGTAGGGTCCTTAGGTAATTTTACATAGGACGTTGTATCGTTGAGAAGCCTTAAAGCTTCTTTTTCGTAGTCACACCTATTTTGGACTACTACGCCCCCACCTTTATCTGCCTGTCTTATAATGAGGCTTTCGTCATCACGCAAAGTTTTAAGGGCTAAGGACTCACTTGCACTGAGGTTGTGTTTAATATCACCTGACTTAAAATTACTAGATAAAATGTTAAAATCATTGATGACCATATTAAAAAATGTATCAATATGATGACCCTTGGAATGTGCGGGATAAAACTTGGATTGGGTTTTAAAATCAGTATGTTTGATTTTAACTTCCGTATCTATATTACTCACAGAAACCATTGCAGCCTTGTCAGAAACAAGATCCCTATCGTGTTTCAGAAAATGTCTCTTTAGGGTAATATTGCGAGTGAACTTATGTAGATCTTTGAACAGCTGGAAGGAGCTGGGTCCACAAGTTTTGGAGAAACTCAAACCTCTTCCAAGTACGTTCAATTGATCCTTGTTCAAAGCTGTTGAGGAGAGATTAAAGACCCCTTGGTTTACTACGGTGTTCTTTCCCAAGAGTACTCTCTTCTTTTGTGCTCTGGTCCCTCCTCGTGTTCCTCGTCTGATGTAACCCTTTTCTTTCTTTTCTCTTGAGGGGTATTCTGTATATCTTTTACTGTGTTCACCTTCCTTTCTAGTCTGGTTCTTACCAAATCTAAAAAAGAAGGTGAATCTGTAGTGGGTTCCGGTCTAGCAGGGCGTTTAGGTGAATATCTAGGGGAGATCCTAGGTGAGTATTTAGTTGTTCTTGGATGAGGGTCTTTATGCTCATATTCAAAATTCCTATGTTGGCCCTGTGGCCTTGAGCTATATCTAAAGCCCTCAATGTAATTTTTCCCTTTATAGTTGGGATTACGATACCCATTACCATGATTAGAGCGTGAGCGATCTCTGTCTGATCGGTCATTTTTACTGGTTCTGCTCTCTCTCCTTTGTTCATAGGTGTGGTAATTTTGTTGTCTGCTCTTTGAGTGTGCAGATCCCCCTCTTCCTTTTTTATGGGGGATATATTCATCACCTACTACTCTTCCTCTATCCTTTTTAGCCCAGTCCCTTTGTCTTCCTTGCTGATAATCTAGTTTGTCTCTCAAAAATTTATTGTGTTTCGTTTTTAAAAGTTCATCTTCCTCATACTCTAATTTGACTTTTAAATCATGCTCAATCTCTGAGCAATCAGTATCTATCACTATCGGTTCTAGTGCCTTAATCGCTTTCAAGATCTCCTTTTCTAGATCTTTGATCTCACGATTCCTTTCGTAAATTATTAGCCTGATGAGGTCATTAGAACACTCCTCCTGTATTCTATTCCACTCCTGCATGAACTTGGGGTTATCCTTACCGAAGGTTGGGCTTTTTGAGAACCTAAGTCCTCTTGGTATTCTACCCACATCCAGATAACTCTGTAGGGTCTTAGTCTCAAGCCAATGTTTACCTTCTGTAAGCAATAACCGTTCTAATGTTTTAAAATGATCCTTAACTGTGAGCTCTGATGGTTCCTTATGCTGACCATGTAGCACTTCCTCAGTAAAGAGGAGTTTAAAATGTTCCTCCCTTTTCTCCCTACAGTTAACCAAGCTCCAAACCATATTGTAAAACTACTAATGTACGCAGACCAAATAAATATATAAATAAAAGTAACAGTGATTAATGATAATTAGATGTGCAGCAGCAGTGAAGAGCAGAGACAGTAAACACAAAAAACAAAACTGTGCGCTACTACCTAACTACCTATAAAGTTTAAATGTATAAATATATACAGTACAGTGACTATACCATCAATTTAGTGATAAAAAATGTATAAAAAATTAAACCACAACTCCCACAGTGAGATAATTAAACATTAAATAATAAGTGCCACATAACCGTGTTGGGGATAATGGCGTCTGCAGCTGTAAACGCAGGGGTGGCTCAGCACCCCACACACACTAAGAGAATGGAAACAAAAGAAAACAGCGCACAACGCCAAATAGTGAAGCAAATTCAACAATATATTATAGAATTAAAAAGGGGGTAATATATCTGCGTACATAAAAAAAGGTTGGTAAAAGGCATGTAGTGTGTATCACACTGTTTACCACTCGGCTGTTAGCTGTAGATTCAGGTGCTTGCTTCCCTCTGCTGCTGCAGCTCAGTTGATTCTGGGGCAGGACGTCAGTCTTTTCACTCCCAAGGGGATTTCCCTTCATGCAGCCAGGTTCAGCAGCTGGTACTGGGGCTCGGTGAAATCGCTCCTGCTTCCTAGCCGATATGAAGCTGCTCCTGTACCTCGGCAGGTGTATCCTCTGCACAGAGGTTAAAACGCAGCTTGCTGCTGTCTTCACAGCAGTGGTGGATTCAATAGGGAAGTTTGAACAGTCTTACAAAGTCTCTCACAAGTGTCCAAAACAGCACACAGGATGAAATAAAAACAGGACAGGCCAACACATAGACAAAGGCCAATGTAAGCAGATATAAGGCAATAGAATGTTACATCCAACTAGTTTCGTAGAATTAACTACTTCTTCAGGGAATAATTAGGCCATTACCCAGAGGTCTTAAATACCTCACATAGATACCTTATTGGTCAACCAATTAGGGATAGACCAATCATCTATAATAGGTAATGGTCTGCGTGATAGGGAAGATGTGTAGTTTACTTTTAAAACAACAACTTTATTAACAAAAAAACAAAAACAAAACAATACCTATTTAATATAAACTTACATATAGACAAAACCTAGCATAAATAATTAAAAACATGCTGGAATAAAAGAAACACAATATTAGTCGACTTAAAATAGACACCATCATTACTTGCATAAAAAGATGTAACTAGAAAAAAAGCGTAGGATAAAGAAAGGAAAACAGAGATACAGAGATAAATGATACATCCCCTAGGTACAGAGGGGTGCGTGTGGGTATCAATATGTAGGCAGAACCAAACGCAGCCTTAAAGTTCGGATTCAGGAACATGTCAGAAATATTAAAAATGGTTTTGAAAAACATAGTGTATCTAGACACTTCCTAATACACCATAATAAAGATCCGTCAAGTCTCACTTTTAAGGGGATTCAGTTGATTCCTGTAAATAGAAGAGGAGGGGACAGAGTTAAAACATTGTCTTCTAAAGAGACATATTGGATACATAAGTTAGATACTATGTCCCCTAAGGGGTTAAATGAGGATGTGGATATTTGGGCACTTTATTGAATCTTTAGCTCACCACCCCTCTGTACCTAGGGGATGTATCATTTATCTCTGTATCTCTGTTTTCCTTTCTTTATCCTACGCTTTTTTTCTAGTTACATCTTTTTATGCAAGTAATGATGGTGTCTATTTTAAGTCGACTAATATTGTGTTTCTTTTATTCCAGCATGTTTTTAATTATTTATGCTAGGTTTTGTCTATATGTAAGTTTATATTAAATAGGTATTGTTTTGTTTTTGTTTTTTTGTTAATAAAGTTGTTGTTTTAAAAGTAAACTACACATCTTCCCTATCACGCAGACCATTACCTATTATAGATGATTGGTCTATCCCTAATTGGTTGACCAATAAGGTATCTATGTGAGGTATTTAAGACCTCTGGGTAATGGCCTAATTATTCCCTGAAGAAGTAGTTAATTCTACGAAACTAGTTGGATGTAACATTCTATTGCCTTATATCTGCTTACATTGGCCTTTGTCTATGTGTTGGCCTGTCCTGTTTTTATTTCATCCTGTGTGCTGTTTTGGACACTTGTGAGAGACTTTGTAAGACTGTTCAAACTTCCCTATTGAATCCACCACTGCTGTGAAGACAGCAGCAAGCTGCGTTTTAACCTCTGTGCAGAGGATACACCTGCCGAGGTACAGGAGCAGCTTCATATCGGCTAGGAAGCAGGAGCGATTTCACCGAGCCCCAGTACCAGCTGCTGAACCTGGCTGCATGAAGGGAAATCCCCTTGGGAGTGAAAAGACTGACGTCCTGCCCCAGAATCAACTGAGCTGCAGCAGCAGAGGGAAGCAAGCACCTGAATCTACAGCTAACAGCCGAGTGGTAAACAGTGTGATACACACTACATGCCTTTTACCAACCTTTTTTTATGTACGCAGATATATTACCCCCTTTTTAATTCTATAATATATTGTTGAATTTGCTTCACTATTTGGCGTTGTGCGCTGTTTTCTTTTGTTTCCATTCTCTTAGTGTGTGTGGGGTGCTGAGCCACCCCTGCGTTTACAGCTGCAGACGCCATTATCCCCAACACGGTTATGTGGCACTTATTATTTAATGTTTAATTATCTCACTGTGGGAGTTGTGGTTTAATTTTTTATACATTTTTATCACTAAATTGATGGTATAGTCACTGTACTGTATATATTTATACATTTAAACTTTATAGGTAGTTAGGTAGTAGCGCACAGTTTTGTTTTTTGTGTTAACTGTGGTGTGACCTGCCTCTCTCAAGTGGGGAGAGGCACTACCTAAATTTGAGCAGCACTCCCCTTAAGTACAGCCAGGAGGAGGGCACCAGGTCTGGCCCAAGATTGGGCAACCCACGTCTGGTTCCGCCTCCTCCCCTTGTCACTAAATGGCACTGCTAGGAGTGGGGAAAACCCATGATAAGTACTGGCAGGCTTACTGCCAATAAGGGCAGACTGGTAGCCAAGAACCAGTCCTGGCTACATATTTATGAAAATGTTTTACCAGGAAGTAATTCAATTTACCTCTCGTTTTCAAGTATGTCCTGGGCACACAGTTATGACAACAACACATGGTTACATTAAATGTACAGAGGTTATACAGTAATTTCATGGACAGTTAGAGTTGGAAAATGGGGTACACGGGATGAAAGGGTTGGTAAGTTTCAGATTGAAATAGAGAAGCTTTAACATTACCAAACATCAGCGAAAGGCAGCAAAAGGCTCACACCCTTTAGCTGCTCCAAAGGCTGACTGCCCTTGGGGTGATGCAGATGTAGATCTTTATCAAGTACAGTACAAGTACCATACAAAACATACGCAAATTATAAAACCAGCATAGTGAAAACCAACACTTCCATTCAAATAATTGAAGAACTGGTTAACTGACATGACTAAACCTGTTGATCGTAATTATTTATAATGTATTCATGTATAATTAATTAAATTAGACAGATGTGTGTTTCCAGTTGCTGCTGTTTGGTAACATAAAATTGTAAATTCTTCAGAAAGTCGTTTAAGAATGAAAACATGTGCTCATTATCCTGTCAAGAAGGGAAATGTGTGACCTGCAAGTTAGGCTTTATAAGCCCTGAATTCTGAATAGTTTGTTTTCTATTTACACGTACCTAACACTACTGACATATTTCCTTTCAGCCACATTGTGTTCTGAGTAACCAAAATGGGCAAAGTAGTCAATATTTACGTTTACCATACATTTATAGAATTGCATTTATTTCCTTTTTTTAATGTTTGGTTATTATTTAGAATATTATTTACCGTATAAACTACGTTTGTTCATTAAATCTATGCTTTTTTGGGAGCTAATTATAATGACATCACAAGATGGTTTTTTTTGGGTTGTGATAGTTAACACAGATATTTATATTTTGTATTATTTCCCCAGTTTGGTTTGTTTTGCACTTATTGTGTTATCTTATTTGTCACAATTGTATTTCCTTTTTCTTCTGATAATCTACAGTTAGAATGATCTGAAGAATTGTGAAAGCTGTCCTAATATAATTATAATTATCATTTAACCAATTGTAGGATACATGAAATTAGTTTTACGTTTATTAACTTACTAATTTGATTCAGCATACATCTTACTTTTTCACCACATACTATTGGACTAGAGATTCTTCATTAAAAAACATTTATTTATAAACTTTTATTTACATATGTGATATGGTACACAATGCCTTAATCTGGTAGGGGGCTATGCATCCAGTGTATATAGATAGAAATGGATATATCTATAGATGAAAGTTTGGCCCAGATCCACAGAGATCCTTATTGTCTTAAGGAGGCTAACATTAACGCAGTACAGTACATTTATATGCAAAACAAGTGTTCCCTCTAACAACGCATATCCAGAGAGGTTCATTATAGTTAACGCAAGGACTTAACGAGATGTTAGTTGTGTCATACCTAGCGGTGGTGTTACTGAAATCCAGACCTTGAAGTATAGTGTTTGCAAAGGAGAGGGGAGAGAGACTTATTTTACTAGAGATTTAAATTACAATGTTTTCCAGCGGGTCAAATGGCATGATGGCCCTGCCTTACTCTAGTATGATTAATTCAAGGCAATGACTGCTTCTCCCCCTGGTGTGCTGTGCATGTCCCGCTGCAGCACGCCATGGGATGCAATACTGCCAGCTACATCTGTTCTTATATACCTCCCAAAACACACCTTTATACAACACGTGGAGAGAGAATGTCTAAATTAACATATTTCCCAGGTATCTCAGGTGTGCTCCTGCTTGTGCACAGGTGTCTCTCCAATGGTTGTTAAAAGGTGTGTTTGGGGAGGTATATAAGTAATATAGGACTCTAGTAAAATAGGTTTCTCTTTATTTTAACATAGCATTCAATCTTTGCTAATGAGTTAGATAACAACTGTTGGTTTTGCATATAATTAGCATTTGTGACTATGCGTTAACCTCAGGGAAAATAATGTCTGGTAATGATTTTAATAACAGTATATTATTTGCATAAACAAACCTATATGGATCTGCGCCTTTCTATATTTTTCCACTTACTGTAGCTCATGTCTGTTAGCCAGAAAAGATTAATCAACGTTAAATCTGCAGTTCAGTCAATATCCTGCATGTGTGTTTTTTTTTTAATAAATCAGTTCCGTAGTAAGAAAAAATACTTTTAGCATTTTCTGTTTTTATAAAAACAACTTTGAAAGACCAATTTTCTTGTATTCTATTTTAACAGCCATTTGCTAAGGCACTGCCCCTTCATGTCCTGTCACAAGCCCTGGCATACCCCTTTGTCAGCACTGCCCTCCCTCTAGCACTTGTCAGTGCAGGAATGCTCATGAATATTCATGAGCTTCCACTGCCAGTCAAGCAGATTATAAACAAATCCCAGCTTTTAATATGTCACCAAATTTCGACCTATCAATACATGGAAAACGAATTGACCTGCAGCTATACAGTTCTTTAGCTAATTAGAGATTGCACACATAAAACTATTGAAGTAAAAAAATAAATGTAAAAAAAAAAAAAAAAAAAAACTGAACTGCAGCTTTAAATCTATCAGAAATCTTGTAACACCCCAAATAAGAAGAACAATACCTTCCAGTGCATTTAAAAATATTATCAATGGTTTCATTTTAACTGTAATTTAAAGCAGCAATACCCCTTACCTAAAGTGCCTCTCTTTACAAGCTGGCAACCACACTATTTGTAGTTCCAGGGCCTTTCTCTCCACCCCCTCTACCCCTGGTTTCCTGGATTCTTATTGGGAAAACTACCGGCATTACCCCCTTCTGCGTGAGCCAACAGATGACGCTGCAGCGTCCTATTGGTCGGAGTGATACAGGAGTTTTAAACTGCCATTTTATTTCCTTGGACAGGACTAAAACACTGTACCTTTACTGGTACGTATGTCAGGAACAAGGCGGGTATGGAGCTGAAAATAGCACGGTTCAATGCCAGCGAGGGACTGATCCTTTAAATAGAGAGGAATTGTTTCTTAACTGCTTTGATCAGTGGTTAAAATTAACAACAGCAAAAGTTAAAGGCCCACTCAGAACTTTAATGAAATTTGGAGGTAGCGGAATTTTTCACCAAAATGCAAATTAGCTGGGAAAATTGCATTTTCAAAATATTCACAAATTCATTAGAGTTCGAGAAAAAAAAGCCACTGGGTTTTCTTTCACCTTTGAATGCCCGAAAATGTGAATATCAGTGTTATTCACAAATTTGCTAAGATAATATTTGAAAAAAGTAGAACATTCAAAAATTCACAAAAGAGAATATTTAAAAATTGGAGAATATTCCCAAATTCACCCTGGCCACCAAAGAATGTTTTCTTCATTTAAGGGCAACAAAGCCCAAAATCCGGATTAAAAACTGTGAATCGAATTTTCACAAATTCACCCATCTCTAGAGTATGTTTATTTGTTTAAACAGCCATTTTTAAAAAAATGTTTAAGTATGATGTGCATAAACAATTGCTATTAAGCATGAGTCGTACAAAGTTAAATATTAAGAGGTAACTAAATTAGCTCATTTCATTGTTGTTTTAACTTTAAGTTTTTACAACAGGACTGTAGAAAAGTCTGTCGGCGGCAGTCTCCTCCAGAGCACATTCACTTTTGTGGAGCAGGACTCCTGAGGAAGCGTACTGCAAAATGCTTTGGGTTTACCCTCACAGAAACCCAATCCCCAGATGAACCATCACCGAAAGTGACATGGAGATGCAGAGAGCACCAAAGCGATTGTAACCAGCGAGGACGACGCAACGAACCAGGGTTTCCACTATTGTTATTCAAATGCGCATTTTTAATATGCTAAATGTGACTGCACATTTTATATGTTATTATGTAGTATAAAAACAGTTGTAGACATACGACACTATTTCTAGTATTTCTTTATTTGAGATCTGTTTGGGACCCGTACCACTGGGATTCTCAAAAAGAGGAATACCACCAGAGGAGAACCCTTGCGCCAATCAGAGAAAGTATTTCTGATATGCTGACTGCCACTGGGGAATATGTGAGTGAAATAGACACACTTTGATAAATTTGTAGTTCATATTGTGAACTGGTAACACTATTGTATTCTTTTTATTAATTTAATATTGCAACTGAGAAATCCTGCACTCCCCTTACCTGGAAGACATTGTGGGATCTATTCTAGTAGCCTCGATACCAAACTCAGCAAGGATTATGAGCAGTTCTCGCAAAATTTTGGTAGGTAGATATTCAGAAAGCCTTGATGAGTTGGCAAAATCATACGGGGAAGGCATTTTTTAGAGATTTCACGCTCCTGCTCAATCACATCGAGTGGGAGCTGAAAAATCCAAATAGCACCATTTTGATATATTTTGGCTATTCCAGGAGCTCCAATGCGTTGATCTGAGCTCTGGTAATGCAGGTTTATCAAAGATTTAATCTCGCGAGCCTTAGGCTACGCTTATAGTGGTGGCGACGGCGACGCAACGGTCAGGCGACGGTCACCGTTAAATCAAATAGAGATGACTTCCAGCGATCGCGACCAATCCATCCCATCGTGCTTACTATAAGCGCATGCAACGGTGGCAATGCATTTGTTTTGCAGCGACGTCGCGTCGCTGTCGCGGTACTATAAGCGCTGCCTTAGGGTGGCAAAATGGGATCTGAGAGCAGGACTTAGGTAAAAAAAAGAATTTTTCCTGCATCGGATTGATGCCGGGAGTCTCTGTAGCTGATACACATTAATATCAGCAACGAGACCCGCGGCTTCAATAATATGCAATAAAAATACATTTACAGGCAGCTTCATTACCTTAGCGGATAACCGCTAAGGTAATGAAGGGGTTAACTACCAGTGCCTGGTTTATCATGGGTAGTGTGGGTGGGTAAAGGTGGTATTTGGCCCGTGGTGGGTATTAAGCCTTGCAGGGGGGTTGTGGGAGGAGTTAACCCCTTCATTACCTTAGCAGTTAATACCGCTAAGGTTATGAAGAGATTAACCCCTCCCAGTACCCACCCGGTAGGCATAAACACCCACAGCAGGCCAAATTTCACCTTCACCCACCGCCGCTACTACACAATAAACATTACAACACAATACTAGCCAATACATCCATTCATTGCCAGTGTGGCAACCTATGCCCTCAATGGGAGCAATGGGAATGAATGGACACTACCTCTACCCCCAACAATCATAACGTTACAGTACAGTAATGGGCAAAATTACTATTATCCAGCTATGGATAATAGTGCATTTGCCCATTTAAAATAAAACATTATCAAGCCAGCATAAAGTAAATAAACTTCTACTTACCCCTGCCAGGATGAAGGCCATCCTCGTCTTTCACCTTCTCTTTTTCCTCCGTTGGCAGGAACATAACATAACAATAAAAAATACAATCTAATGGTCCCTAACCCCTTAATCACCTTAGCGATTAGTAACTGCTAAAGTAATGAAGTGGTTAAACCCCTCCCCCGCTACCCATCCGGGCAGCCTAACCACCCACCCCGGGGCAACTACCTCCCTACCCCCACCTTCTACCCATTGATTGGCACGGTGGTACATCATACCCATACAATATGGGTATGATAAACCACTATAGCAGTCAATGGGCAACCTAAAAAAACAACAGCAGCTAAAAACACAACAATAACAAAACCCAAACACCTAAACAACACAACAATTAAAGAAATCAAATGCCTAAACAAGTCAAAAATTAAATAAAAACAAGCCCTATAAATACATAACAATTAACTCAAAACAAGAAACACAAGTACAAAACATAACATTTAATTAAAAACAAGCATTTACCTAAAAATGCATTGCCTGTCACTGTATTTACCTGTAGCCCTCAAGTGACATAGATAAAAAGAGTGGCAGTCAATGGACAAGCAAAAAAAAAAAATACAATGAAAAAAAAACCTGAAAAATTAAATTTACATACATTCAATATTTTTCTTACTTTTAGATGTCTTCACCCTCCAATTCCATGTGTATCAGGAAACTCTCAATCTGTGATGCCATCCTCAGCATCACGTAAAATCTTCTTTCTTCAATCTTCTATCTTCTTTACTTGTAATCCATAGGATGTTCTCTCGTGGTCTTCTTAAACTAAAATGAGATGGGACAGGTCTTATATAAGGCATGTGATGTCACATTTTAGGGTAAGATGGTACAGCTCCAATCAGATTGGATGCTGTACCATGTGACAGACTTTAAAAAAATTGAAGGCTGTGATGTCATCCCAAATAAGGTACGTCACAGCCCTAAAACCAGATGGCTGCCATCACATGGTACAACAACAAATCGGATTGTCCACAATCCGATTGGTTGAAGTAACATGTGACATATTCCATTTTTTTTAAATGATCACTTTAATGGATGATGTCACATCCTTTTTTTTTTTAAATAGCTGTCATCACATGGTATAGGAACCAATGGGATTGGGAGATGAACCATGTGGTACACTCACAATCCCATTGGTTCCTGTAACATGTGATAGCAGCCATTTTATTAAAAAGGGCAAATGAACTATTATCCATATCTGGATAATAGTAATTTTGCCCATTACTGTGTATGTTTTATGTGTATGTGCATTACTGTGTATGTATTATCTATTATGAGTGTATGTGGTGGGAGGGGGGTTGTTGGGGATAGAGGTAGTGGGTATTAGGGTTGTGGTGTTTTTTTAATGTTTGTTGGGGGTAGAGGGATTGGGTGAAGTGGTAGTTGCCCTAAGGGTGGGTGGTTAGACCTCTCGTGTGGGTGCAAGAGTGGTTAACCTCTACATTTCCATAGCAGTTCCCACCACTATGGTAGTGAAGGGGTTAACTCCTCCCAAAACCTTTCCGGCAGGCCTAACCACCCACCCCAGTGCTACAACCCCCTTCATCCACCCCCTCTTCCCCCAATAAACAGGCTATTCAGGTTTAATCCCTTCATTACTTTAGCAGCTAGCCACTAAGGTAATGAAACAGTTTTTATTGAAATGTGTATACTAGTGTGTGAGCAGGGGGTCTCCGGAGCTGAACCGCATTGATTTCAGGTCCGGGAACCCCCTGCTTCCCGAGTTACAAGCCCCGTTATGGGATACTGGTATCCCCATGCAATGTTTAAATCTCCCACGTCACGTAAACGGGACATTTAAACACATAGGATATACCGGCACCCCATACCGGGGCCTGTAACTCAGGAGCAGGGGTTCCCCGGGCCTGAAATCAATGCGGTTCTACTCCGAAGACAACCTGCTCATGCACACAAGCATTTACATTTTAATAAAAACACTGCGATCGCCTGTGAGATCTGTGCAGAGAGAGCCGGCTCTCTCTGTGCAGCTCAGATTGCGAGAGAAAATCACAAGGGGGAGAATTTGGAAAAAATCTGAGAGGACTTTTCTGCTTCGCCGTACGGTCTTGCCATTTCCCTACCTCATGGTTTGAGAAGGTTTCAGATTCTTTCTGAATCACGTGATAGCACAAATGACAAACCGTTCGGCGGGAACATGCCAAACCTGGATAGCAGCAAACTCATCGAAGATACCAGAATGAGGCCCTATGTTGTAATAAGCATGATGACAAAGCAATAAAGGGGAAGTCAAAGGTTGTGGTACAAAAGCAGGAAAAGGGAAGAGATTGAGCTGTAAACTGGCAGGTTCCGGAAGCAAATGGTTAGACAATCAGGATACTGCAAGTGCACTAGAGTAAACAAGTTAAAAGCAGATACCAGAAGAACTATCTGCTGCTGAAACTTACTAATAACCACAAGTATATTTGTCATTGGTAAAAAGTATATCAATTGATACCTGAACATCATTTTCTGCCCAAAAAAATCATATTGAGGAAACAATCATCCTCACTAAAACACCCTTGTATAACATTACACTATAGTGATGTACAGTAGCAAGGGTTATTGCACCCGCTGGCGTGTTACAGTGGGATATTCTGTTATATTCTGTGTTATCACTATGACTGGATCCTATTAAAAAAAATCTAAAATATTCTGCATTATAACATGATATTCTGCACTATGAGAAATAACCCTTGCTATATCTTTATGCTGTTTAAAGGGAACAACAAACATTACTTTAAATCTCTACTATTAAGGGATACAATTGTTGCCACGTTGACATGCTTTGTCCGAATGCATTTTATCTTTTCTGTCACAAATCCGACTGTTTTGAGCTATGTTTAAAGCAGGACTTTGCCATTTCATTTCTTTCTCATGCTGTTTAACCTATTTATATTTGAACACTGAACAAAGAGGCATACAGTCTCCTGGGGTGATAACTGTTCAACAACTAGGCTTGAATTATTGGAGGGGAGACAGAAGCAAAGGAATAAAAAGGTTTTCTATTTTTTTTAAATAATGTTATCTTTTTTTTATTTGCAATAAATTACTGCCCCAATGCCAACCCTATAGAGCTATATTAAAAGACAGAAATATACCTGTCACTAAGGTATTCACCTCTAAGAGAGTAAGACATACAGAGATTTAAATAGCAATGATTCTTTTGGCCGGGTGATATCTTAACATGGTCACACACTGAGGAATTGGATTCCGTTTCCAAGCAATCACTTGCATCATCTGTGTTTACTGCTGTGGATCAATCCATAAGTGATTCAAATTCTGCATTTAGCAGCCTCCCCCTAATTACCCCTATTGAAAAAATGAGTATGAAAGAACACATAATTAATTACCATTTGAGGGATATAGTCCAGGATAGATGCTGAGCCAGTACGTTAAGGTACCTTTCTTTCAAGCAACTATTTCTAAAATAAAGAACATCAGTAAGTCAAATTGTAATGGAGAGGGCAATTTCACTTATCGCTGATGTGATAAGCAATCTCTTCTAAAATGGGGCCTTTTATGTGCCTGCAAGTCTTCTTGGATCTGTCAGATTGAGCATTCATGACTGACTGAGTTGTAGATGGCAAATGAAAGACTGGACAAGTCGCCCCAGTGACAAAACCTACTATGCAATAGTATTAAGAATAAAGCAGAATCAAGATTGCTAGTAGAAAAAGTAATCAACCAAAGATGCAAAAGTTGTAACCAAAATATCAAAGCAATAAGATCAAGACAGATCCATTTATGTAAAGCAAACGAATCACCTTCAGTCTGTCAGACTCATGAAAAAGAAGTTGGATTAAAGCAGAATAAATACACTTGAAACAGGAATAAGAGCAGATTACAGAAAAAGAATATCAGAAATTATGGGGCCTATGCTATGGGGCCTTTTCGCCAAAAAGGTCTACTTATATGCAGTAAGCCTCGATAAGTGGCCTATAAAAGCCTTTATCTGCATTTTTTTTTCAAAAAAAAATCACCAGTCGAGCCGCGATAAGCCACTTATCGGCAGTTTCTCCCATTCGTTCAAATCTAGTTGTAGGTTATCGGGGCTAATCGAGGTTCTAGAATGGCGATTTCCTCTCAAAATCCTCCCGCCAGGAAAAGTTGGCGTGAAGGTGGTGAGAACCTGCAGAGAATGCGGCGAGAGGACATAGAAAACAAAATGCATTTTTTTCTGTATCAGATGCATGCCAGGAGTCTCCGGGGCTCATTCACATTAATATCAGCACCGGAGACCCCCGGCATGAATCCCATGCAATAAAAATGCATTTACAGGCAACTTCATCACCTTAGCGGCTAACCGCTAAAGGCAATGAAGGGGTTAACTACCAGTAGCGGGGGTGGTGAAGATGGTATTTGGCCATTGGTTAGTGTTTAGGCATTGCAGGGTGGTTACGGGTGGCGTTAACCCCTTCATTACCATAGCAGTTAATACCGCTAGGGTAATGAAGGGGTTAAACCCTCCCGCTATCACCCGGAAGCCTAAACATTTATACTTGGGGCTACTACCCCCTTCACCTAATAGTGGCTTATCATGCTCATATTATTTGGGTATGATATACCATTAAAACAATTAATGGTAGAGGGTGGGTATAGTGGGTCCGGGGTCGGTGGTTAGGCCTCCCGGGTGGGTAGTGGGGGAGGGTGGGTTACCCCCTTAATTACTATAGCAGTTATTAACCGCTAAGGTGATTAAGGGGTTAAGGGCCATTAGATTTTATTTTTTATGTATTCTTGCTAGGCATCGGAGGACATGGACCTGCAGTATGCTGATGATGACACCCTTCATGATGGCAGGAGTAAGTAGAAAGGTTTATTTAATTTATTTATGCTGGGTGGCTGATGTTTTATTTTATAATGGGCAAATGAGCTATTATCCACAACTGGATAATAGTGATTTTGCCCAGTAATGTACTATATGTGCTATACGGGTTTGTTGAGGGTAGAGGAGGTGGGTATTAGAATTGTGTTTATTATTGTTTCTTGGGGTATAGGTATTGGGAGAAGGGGGTAGTAGCCCCAAGGGTGGGTGTTTAGGCCTGTCAGGCAGCAGGGAGTAGTGGGACTGGTTAACCCCTTCATTACCATAGCGGTTCCCACTGCTATGGTAGTGAAGGGGTTAACTCCTCTCACAACATTCCAGGCAGGCCTAACCAACCACCCTGGGAGTACTACCCCCTTCATCCACCCCCTCTGTCCCTAGAAAAAGGCTATATATGTTTAACCCCTTCATTGCCTTAGTGGCTAGCGCTAAGGTAATAAGCTGTTTAAAAAAAACATTTTTAATACTAATGTAGATGAGCAGGGGGTTTCCGGAGCATAACCGCGTTGATTTCAGGTCTGGGGCCCCCTGGTTCCTGAGATACAGGCCCCGATATGGGGTGCCGGTATCTCCTATGCATTGAAATGTCTCACGTCACGTGACCGTTGGAATAAAATGCATAGGAGATACCGACACCCCTTAACGGGGCCACTGGAATGTTAATGAGCCAAGAGGACACAAAGAACTTTAGTGTTCACAGCTGCATTGAATCTCAACCACCCAGTGTACATCTGCGTTGCCCCAAAAGCGGACAGCCTGATAAAGCTCCCAGAGAGCTTCTTCCCACTGCACAGGACCAGTGTGCTAAGGGTTAAATTTGCTTGTACTTTGTGGAATGTCAACATCACGCACTGGGATTTAATGAGCCAAGAGAA
>NC_134483.1:198019004-198101504 GCF_040206685.1 Ascaphus truei | reverse complement strand
CTTCTTCTCAAATTATGCACTTCTTTTTACCAGCCTCAGTATGTCTCTAACACTATTCATATATCTCCATCTCTCCTTCCTTCACCACTTCTCTGTTCACATGAACTTCTTTCTTACCGGCGTCCTCTGACACCACACAGCTCTATCCCCTGCACTAAAACACACCCCTGCAAATCATCCTCACACATCCTCTTCATATCCATGCTTCGCCTACTTGCTTCTGGGGATATCTCTCCCAACGAAAACACACAGAACCACCTTGCTCACCATACAACGAGAGAATGTATGAACGGTGCAAAGGGAGAATTACTAAACAAAACACAACTCAGTGACCAAGGGGGTCACTAAAAGTCCCTGCAAGCTGCACTCATTACCAGTATATTAACTAGTACCAATAATTTGAAGGTATATACACGAACCAAATGGGAAGGTCCCACACAACCTAAACTATGACACGACAAACAATTTATTACACAATAAAATCTGACGAAATGCATAAAATAACAACTAAATAGAAAAAACTAAAATTGATCCCCTAGTGGGCGAGACGGAAAATGTATGGTGATTGTACATGTTAGTATGAACCTATACTTATAGCCCCATAGAGATATATATGGGGTTAGGGTCCAAAATATATTAACATGGCTAATAGCCTCACCAGAACATCATGCAAAAGAACAGCATATATACAGATGGCAAACCCATACTGTTAAGGGTTAAGCATACCCAGAAAAGACATTAATATGTCACAATTATCAGATGGTAAGTATTCTTATAATGGTATGATTAGGGTACAGCAAATCAAGTGTACACCTGAGTCAATATATCCCCACTATTGTCACTCAACAGATGTACTGGGCAAAGGTAGCCTGTAACAAAGCAGGAAACATACGACCTGATTGTAATTATTGCTGCCAGGACAGAAGTGTAGTAGATGCCCAGTGTATGTAGCGTTCTTCCGTGTTCCTCAGTAATAGGAGCTGTATGCACGCTCTGTCGCGGCACCAAATAGGGCATAGTGACGTCATCACATTGACGGTCACGTGGGACGCGACAGAGCGTGCATACAGCTCCTATTACTGAGGAACACGGAAGAACGCTACATACACTGGGCATCTACTACACTGCTGTCCTGGCAGCAATAATTACAATCAGGTCGTATGTTTCCTGCTTTGTTACAGGCTACCTTTGCCCAGTACATCTGTTGAGTGACAATAGTGGGGATATATTGACTCAGGTGTACACTTGATTTGCTGTACCCTAATCATACCATTATAAGAATACTTACCATCTGATAATTGTGACATACAGTATTAATGTCTTTTCTGGGTATGCTTAACCCTTAACAGTATGGGTTTGCCATCTGTATATATATGCTGTTCTTTTGCATGATGTTCTGGTGAGGCTATTAGCCGTGTTAATATATTTTGGACCCTAACCCCATATATATCTCTATGGGGCTATAAGTATAGGTTCATACTAACATCTACAATCACCATACATTTTCCGTCTCGCCCACTAGGGGATCTATTTTAGTTTTTTCTATTTAGTTGTTATTTTATGCATTTCGTCAGATTTTATTGTGTAATAAATTTGTTTGTCGTGTCATAGTTTAGGTTGTGTGGGACCTTCCCATTTAGTTCGTGTATATACCTTCAAATTATTGGTACTAGTTATTATACTGGTACTTTATGTATACTATATTATACTACATAATGAGTGCAGCTTGCAGGGACTTTTAGTGACCCCCTTGGTCACTGAGTTGTGTTTTGTTTTGATATCTCTCCCAATCCTGGTCCCTGCCTTATTCCTACATGCACTAGTACTCGCCTGCCAATTGCAACCTCTACTCCTTCTGGTGTCAACCCCTCAAACCTCATACCCATCCCTTGCCACCCTCCCTCCTCTCTCCCTTTCTCCTGTGCCCTTTGGAATGCTCGCTCCCTCTCTAACAAGTTCCTCTCTGTACATTACTTTTTTCTCTCTCACTCTCTGCTCCTATTTGCTATAACTGAGACCTGGCTCACTCAGTCTGACTCTTCACTGGAAACTGCCCTCTCTTATGGTGGCCTTTCTTTCTCCCACACTCCGCGCACTGATGGCAGGGGTGGAGGCGTGTGGCTCCTGCTCTCCTCTCTCTGCCGTTACCGAACCCTTCCTATTCCTCCCTCTCTTGCTTTTCCCTCCTTTGAGGCTCACGCTGTCCAGATCTTCTCTCCTCTCCCTGTCTATGTGGCGGTCATCTATCGCCCACCAACCTCTACTCATCCTCCTTCTGCCTTTCTCTCTCACTTTGAATCCTGCTCTCTTTCTTTCTCTCCTCAGACTCCCCTGTTCGTCTCCTTGGGGACTTCAATTGCCACATTGATGACCCCTCTCTCCCTTGGGCTTCCCGCTTTCTTTCTCTAACCTCTTCTTTTGGCCTTCAACAGTGGACTGCAGCCAGCACCCACAAGGATGGCCACTACTTAGACCTGGTTTTCACTAAAAACTTCTCTCTCTCCGATTTTTCCATTTCCCCTTTTCCTCTCTCTGACCATCACCTCATCTCATTCTCTCTATCTCGCTTCTCCCCTTCTCCACCTCCATCTACCCCCCGGTTCTGCAGAAACCTGCGCTCTATTCACTTACCTGACTTTGAGTTCACCTTAAGCTCCTCCCTCTCCTCTCTCAGCTCTGCTACAGACCCTGACAACCTAGTCAGGAACTACAACTCTGCCTTGTCCTCCTCTCTTGATCTACATGCCCCGCTTTCTCTCTGCCGCCCTCGCCCTTCTAACCCTAGACCCTTGCTAAATTCCCACACGCGCATGCTGCATTCCTCCACTCGTTCCTCTGAACGCCTCTGGAGGAAATCTCATACTCTCGCAGACTTCCTTCACTACAAATTTATGCTATCCTGTTACAACTCAGCCCTCTCGCAAGCTAAACAAGCCTACTTTTCTTCACTAATCAACATGCACAAGTCTAACCCACGCTGACTGTTCTCTGTCTTTGATACTCTACTCAAACCACCCTCAGCTGCCTCTCCTTCCTCCATCTCCGCTTAGGACCTTGCTGACTATTTTAAGGAAAAGGTGGAATCCATACTTCAGAACATCCCCTCTGTTTCTTCCTCCCATCCTACACCTCTTCCTAACTCTCCTCCTGCCTTCCTTGACTCTTTTTCCACTGTCTCAGAGGAGGTTGTGTTGCTGTTGATCGCCTCTTCTCCCTATACCACTTGCTCTCTTGACCCCATTCCCTCCCATCTCCTAAAACCGTTTGGTCCTACTATAATCCCTTAGCTCACACACATTTTTTAACTCCTCCCTCTGCTCTGGAACCTTTCCATCCTCCTTCAAACATGCAACAGTTATACCATTACTCAATAACAGCAAGCTTGACCCTACCTATCTTTCTAACTATGGGCCTGTCTCCCTCCTGCCTTTTGCCTCTAAACTCATTGAACGTCTTGTATTCTCTCGCTTGCTCCATTTTCTCAACACCTATTCTCTCCTAGACCCTCTACAATCTGGCTTCCGCACTGCTCACTCCACGGAAACAGCCCTCACTAAAATAACTGACGACCTCCACGCTGCCAAAGACAGAGGTCATTACACTCTGCTCATATTACTCGACCTCTCTGCAGCATTTGACACCGTGGACAACCCTCTTCTCCTTCACATTCTCCATACACTTGGTATTCGGAACATAGCTCTATCCTGGATCTTATCCTACCTCTCCCATCATACTTTCAGTGTCTCTTCTGCTAACACCTCCTCCTCTATTGATCTCTCTGTGGGGGTACCCCAGGGCTCTGTCCTGGGTCCCCTTCTCTTTTCTCTGTACACACTCTCTCTAGGTAACCGAATAACATCTTTTGGGTTTAAACATCACCTCTATGCTGACGACCCACAAATGTACTTTTCAACACCCAACCTTACACCTGCTGTACAAACCAAAGTTTCTGAATGTCTCTCTGCTATATCATCCTGGATGGCCCTCTGCCGCCTTAAACTCAACATGGCTAAAACAGAGCTCCTCATACATCCTCCCAAACCTGGCCCTACTACCTCAATTCCACATTACTGTTGGAACTATGATCATTCACCCAGTAGCCCAAGCACGCTGCGTAGTGGTCACACTTGACTCCTCTCTCACATTCACCCCTCACATTCAAAACATATCTAAAACCTGTCGCTTTTTCCTCCGCAATATAACAAAGATACGCCCTTTTCTCTGTTACTCGACTGCTAAAACTCTGACTCAGGCCCTCATTCTCTCCCGTCTTGATTACTGTAACCTCCTGCTGTCCGGCCTTCCTGCCTCTCACCTGTTTCCCCTACAATCTATCCTAAACGCTGCTGCCAGAATCACTCTACTCTTTCCTAGATCCGTCTCACCATCTCCCCTCATGAAATCCCTCTCCTGGCTTCCGATCAAATCCCGCATCTCACACTCCATTCTTCTCCTCACTTTTAAAGCTTTACACTCTTCTGCCCCTCCTTACATATCAGCCCTAATTTCTCATTATGCACCATCCAGACTCTTGCGTTCTTCTCAAGGATGTCTTCTTTCTACCCCCTTTGTATCTAAAGCCCTCTCCCGCCTTAAACCTTTTTCACTGACTGCCCCACACCTCTGGAATGCCCTTCCCCTCAGTACCCGACTAGCACCCTTTCTATCCACCTTTAAGACCACATTAAGACACACTTTCTTAAAGCCAAAAAATCCTTATTTGCCATATATGGCTAATAGTGTTTTTGCCCATTCAAAAACAATCAATAGCCAGTCACCCTAATAACATTAAAATAAAAAAACTATCTACTGGCCAGTAACCCCTTAATTAAATTAGCCAGTAGTAACCACCATGGAAATTAAGGGGTTAATCCCTCCCAGTACTCACCCTGGAGGCCAATCACCCTCCCCGGGGCAACTACCCCCATCAACACACACACAAATGGGCAAAAGCCTTATAGCCAAAAATGGCTAAAAAATGTTTTTGCCCATTTGTGTAGCAAACAATTAACATTGCAATAAATAAAAATAAACACCAGGCAAGAAAACCATTGATTGTTTCTATGTTACCTATGCCCTGAAAGGGGGCACAAATAGCCACATTGGCAATCAATATGCATCCTTTAATCAATCAAAGTGTTTCTTACCCTTGCCGGGTTGAAGGCTCATCCTCCCCATCCATGATAACGTGAAGTCACAACATTACGTGGCGTCACGTTGTCATGGCAACGCAACGGACGTCACGTGATGAGGTTACGTCATGTGGCTTTCCCGTTGGCATGGCAATGCGGCGCCATTTGAAGACGCACAGCCATATTGACTGAGATAAAAGAGGGGAAAAGACACCACTAGCTGCCCGCACAGGTGAAGGTAAGAGAACCGGTTATTAAAATGTTAGAATCCCACCACTGGTTAAGGCACTTATCGAAGTTTAGTGAATAGGCCCTGTTAAAGGGAAATGAAGAACAGCCATTCTGATTGGCTGGCTTCAGTCCCTTTCATGATGTCACATTAAAAAAAAAAAGGGCACATGCTTTTCACAGCCAATCAATGGCATGTGAACCATTTGCCGCCCAAATTTGATGTCACGGGCCATATTTAAGGCAGTGACATCTCATTTGAGCTCCAGAAGCCGTCGGGTCATCATCGTGGATTTAATATGGGGTTATTGGATTAACAGATGAATATAAAGACAGAAGATAAAGAAAAGCAAGAAATTGTGACAGATGAGGAAAGAAAAAGATGATGAAACATTAAAGAAATAATGTTGTTACCTGTCCTTGATCTTCACGGTGGGGAGCATTGGATTGTGTTTCGTGACGTCACCGGACGAGAACTTGCTGATTCCCCAGGATTCGGAGGGCCAACGCTTCTAAAGGCAAGATAAATATTGAATGTATATACTTTTATTTTTACAGGTTTTTTGATTGGATTTTTCTTTTTTTATTGCCCATTGACTGCTAATGTATTAATCTGTGCCTGGTTACGGGTACAGATGAATACAGTGGGAGCCAATGCATTTTTTGGCAAATTCATTTCCTCTGTTGACTGATTTATTTTCTACTGTATGTCTTTTTATTGTTTAGATTACATTGATTTGAATTGTGATGGCTTGTTTTTCTCTTTTTACAGATTGGTTAGCGATTTTATTTAATGATGTATTTTGGTGTCTACTGGTTTTAGTTAATGTGTTGCCTAGTGGTTGTATAAATTAATTGTTGTGTTGGTTACTGCGTTTAGATATTAAATGAATTTTTTGGCTAGTGGTATGATTTATGTAATTGATTGCATAGTGGATTTAATTATTTTATTGAATGCATAGTGGTTTTATTTCTTTAATTGTTTGGTTGGCTAGTGGATTTAATTTTTGTTTCTGGGTGTTTAGGTGCGTGTTGTATCTGTTTTATTCTGGTGTATTTTTGACATTCATGCTTTTCTATTAGTGTGACCATTGACTGCTATAGTAGCTTACCATGCCCATATTATATGGGTATGATGTACTACTATAGCACTCAATGGGTATAGGGTGGGTATAGTGGGTCTGGGGTGGGTGGTTAGGCCTCCCAGGTGGGTAGTGGGGGAGGGTGGGTTAACCCCATAATTACTATAGCGGTTATTAACAGCTAAGGTGATTAAGGGTCCAGGGGCCATTAGATTGTATTTTTTATGTATTGTTGCTGGCATCGGAGGACATGGCACTGCAGTATGCTGATGAGGATCCCCCTCATGTTGGCAGAGGTAAGTAGAATGGTTTTTATTTACTTTAGTTATGCTGGCTGGCTAATGTTGTGTTTAATAATGGGTAAATAATCTATTATCCATATCTGAATAATAGTTATTTTGCATGTTACTGTACTGTATGTGTTTGGTGGAGGGAGGTGTATTTATTGAAATGTTTTTTTATTTTTAAATACAGGAATGGTACCACAGGCCAGCGGGGACCCCCGGGGACTACCTGAGGACCCCCGGATACCTGGAACACCCAGTGACACTCACAGGGACAACCTGCGGGCCTACAGACACCTGTGGGAACAACCTCAGGGCCCCCAGACACTCATTGGGAAGAACCCAAGGGCCTTCAGACTCCTGTGGGGATGACCCGGGGACCCCCAGACACCCATGGGAACCACCCGTGGACACTGTTGGGGCCTACGGACACCCACTGGAACATCCTGCAGGCCCACGGAGCCAAGCAAGGACCACCTGAGATCCCCAGACACCCATGGGAACCCCCCGGGGTGCCCTGTGGGACCTGCGGACACCCGTAGGGACCACCTGGAGACCCCCGCTGGCCTGTGGTATTAATCATGTGTGTAAAAAAATAAATAATGGATTTATGTGAGGGCACAGGGGGTGGGTGGGTTGTGTATTGTTGTTTATTAAATATTGTAATGGTTTTTGGTGGCCTAGGAGGTGGCTATTTTGTGTATTTTTTTCTATTGTGGGTAACAGAGGTGGGTGAAGGGGGTATTAGCACCAAGGGTTGGTGTTTAGGCCTACGGGGTGGGTAGCGGAAGGGGTTAACCCCATCACTACCTTAGCAGTATTAACCGCTAAGGTAATGAAGGGGTTAAGTCCACCGCAAGCCCCCTGCAAGGCCTAAACACCCACCAAGTGCCAAATACCACCTGCACCCACCCCCGCTACCCACAATATGCATGGCACTGGTGGTTAAACCCTTCATTGCCTTAGCAGTTAGCCACTAAGGTAATGAAGTTGCCTGTAAATGTATTTTTCATGCATCAAATTCATGCCGGGGGGTCTCCGGTGGTGATATTAATGGACATCAGCACCGGAGTCTCCCGGCATCAATCCGATGCAGGAAAAATGCATTTTTTTGTTAAGTGCTGTCTCGCCACTCATCGGCAGCTTCTCATCACCTTCTTGCCTACTTTTTGTCGAGGGACGATTTGTAGAGGAAATCTACATTTTAGTGTGGTGATCAGCCTCAATAAGCTGATCGGGGCTACTAGAATTGAGTGAGTTTGAGAAGCGGTCGATAAAAGACGATAAGTGGCATATCGGCATAAAAGCGACGATTTTTGCTCTTATCACCAGCTTATCTGGGTTTACTGAATCGCTGTAGGCTTTTTTGGCGATAAGCTGGCGATAAGGGACTTATCGCTGCTTATTGCATGAGGCCCATAGAGTGTGTATTAAAATAATCATACTGTAATCAATATACAGGTACTATATAAAGGCTTAAAATAAGGCTTTACAATGAAATGTAACAAAAACATTACTATTAAAACTCCAATAGGTGAAAAATACAAATCCCACTATAAAATAAACAACACATTTACATAGTAATAAATTTTGAATAAAAGTTTACCACACTCCAGATATTTCATTAACATACAATGGTAATAAACCTTTTACGTATTAGAGCTATACAGATTACATAATATTAAAGGAATTAAATATATACACAATGATAAAACATGTTCAAATACAGGGAGTGGAGAAGAATGTCAGAGGAAAGCAGTAATGTCCATATCTATATTAAGTCCTGTTGGTACCAAGGTCTGCAGGGTTAAAATCCAAATTGATTCTCTCTGGGATATTTTCTGTATATAATCCTCCTCCCCCCCCCTCCCCTCCAATCATGATTTACCTGTTCTATACCCCAGAACTTTAATCATCCTGGGTCTTGATTATGTACCATTTTGTAATGTTTGAACACACTGTGAGTTACTTTTCCTATGATAATATTATGTTCCCCTATTCAGGTTTTTAACTTCTGTATTATTCTGCCCACATACTGGAGCTTACAGCTGCATTCAAGCACATAGACAATTCCCTTGCTATTACAGGATATATTTGATTTAATGGCATAATTAACTGATGAAGTTATATAATTAAACTCTTTTATCTTAGATTATTGTCTCTTATTATTGTTGTAAGCCCTACAATTTAGGCACTTAAATAATTTAAGCATTTTAAAAAGCCCTTTGATGTTTTACTCAACCAGCAGTCTTCTTTTTTTGTTATCATATAACTTGGTACTATTTTCTGTCTCAAATTAGGAGCCTTTGAAAAGATAACAACTTATAATTTCCCTTAACTAGCCATATCAATTAGATCAACTTTATTGATTGCATCCTCTATTGCTGATTTTTTATATGTTTTCTCTATGAACTTCTTCTTCATCGGTATAATTTGGGTCTCATAGTCCTCCTTTTTCATACAGTTTCTCTTCAAGCATCTAAATTCGCTGAAGGGGACATTGTTTAGCCAGTTTTTCTTTGGCAGCTGCTTGCTGTAATATAGTTATTACAGTTAACCTCCTTGAAAAAAAAGTCTTTGTCTGAATTCTATTATCTTTTATATATTTCTAGGTCTAGGAACTCCAATTTATTCTTTCAAAGAAGGCCTGTAGTTGTTCCTGATTTCCCATCCAGATAATCAGGATATCATCTACAGTATGTGGCGACGCCATAACACCAGGTTCGTGCCATAGTCACTATTCGACAAGATGGTATGGTCCTCTCACCAACCCAAAAAAAGGTTGGTGTAACTAGACGCGAACCTGGGCCCATGGCCATACCCCTGATCGAGGTAATGGTCACCCCCAAACCAGAATACATTGTGTTGCAAAATAAACGATATTACATCCATTATAAAACTAGCCTGGCTTGCTTCCAAATTCTCATATTTCTCAAGACTATATACTGTAAAGTGGCGTCACATCCCTGCTGATGACCTATAGATGTATAGAGGGTTGTGATGTCACAAGTAGCCAGCAGATATTCCTGATCCTACACAATTTCATCTAGAATCTGCAGAAACTGTATCTCTCAAATGGGAGGTCAACTATTTTATTGATGGCTTCAGCATACCATCTATATAAGATGAAAGATTTTGCGTCAAAGACCCAATTCCTGAAATTATCGGCCTTCCTGGTGGTTTTATCAGGGATTTGTGTACTTTTGGAAGGTAATAAAAGACAGGCATTTTAGGGTTATACATCTTTAGATATTGTGACAGGGTGAATGACGTCACCAGCCATATACCTGTCAAACCTATGTTTAGGCTTGCAGTGCAGCAGTGAGGAGGTTAAGCTTCAGGTGAGAAGGGATGCTTAATTAGTCTGAACCCAACTGCATAATCAAGGTGTTTTAAAACCCCCAGGCTGTACACACATGCAGGCTAGCTGGCCAGGAGACAGGACTGAAATACTGAAGAGATTACTGCTATAAGGTCTCTTTTTCAAAGTACATGTGTGATGAACTGTCTGTGTCCTGCATGCTGAAGAGAAGCTGCCTTGTTTTCTATGCTGAAGAGAAGCTATTTTGTTTTTGTCTGCTGAAGAGAAGCTATTTTGTTTTTGTATGCTGAAGAGAAGCTATTTTGTTTTTGTGTGCTGCATGTTTTTAAGGCTCAATAAATAAGCATTATCAAGAGAACCCACATGTGTGGTTGTATGTACCCTGCAACAATATTCATATTCCTTTTTTGAAAGAATCTCCATAGTTAGGCCGAAATCAAGGAGGAGGGTTAATTGCTTGTTGAAATCTGTAATTGGATTCCTTAATAGTTTATTATAAGTACTGGTATCCCCCAATATTCTCTGCGCTTCTTCAGTATAAATCTTGGGTATTTAAACAGACAACCTATCAGCTGGTTTAATTACTATGGGGCCTATGAATAGAGTTCCGGAGGGGAAAAAATCGCAGTGCCGGTTAAATCTCCATTTTTTTCAAGCGTTGCTTCCCCGAATAACTGTGAAAGCAACATTTGCAGAAATAGCGAGTACCCACCGGAGATAAGATCGGCCCTTCGAAAAGGCGAGTTCTATCTGCTGCAGAGAGAGAGAGCCATCTCGCCCTGCACAAATCTTGCAGGCAATTTTTTATTTTTTCATTTCAATTTTAATAATAGTGTAGATGAGCAGGAGGTCTCCGGAGCAGAACTGCATTGATTTGAGGTCCGGTGATCCCTGCTTCCAGAGATACAGACCCCATTATGGGGTGCCGGTATCTCCAATGCTTTGGATTCTCACAATCACGTGACGCGGGACATTTAAATGCATAGGAGATACCAGAACTCCATAACGGGGTCTGTATCTCATGAAGCAGGGGGTCCCTGCTGATCTACACTAGTATTAAAACACAAATTTAAACAATTTAAAAATGTGTTACAATAGCAGCTATCTGCTATTGTAATGAAGCTGCTTTAATGTAATTTTTATTAATAGTGTGTGGGAGCAGGAGGTCTCTTGAGCAAACTGCTTTGATTTCCTTACCATTTCTGTTTGGGATCATGGATTGGTTCGAGAGTATGCAGAGACCACGGGAATTGGAGGGTGAAGACACCTAAAGGTAAGTAAAAAAATTGAGTGTATGTTATTTTTCTTTTACAGGGTTTTTCACTGTAATTTTGGGGGTATTGGCATTTTTTACAAATTCATTGCAAGTGAATTTATGTATGCCCCTTTTCGGCTATCTATCCATACAGTAAGATGCAATGGTTCTTTTGCAAAATGCTTGCTTTTATGTTTTTTATTTGTATGTTGGCTCATTTTTTAAATATTTGTATGCTATTTATTTTGTGTGTACGTGATGTATTATGGCATTTTTGGTGATGTTTTTCATTGTTTATTTCTGTGTTCTTTTGGATATTTGCATTTCAATAGTGGTTTATTTTTGGAGTTTTTGAATTTGAAGGATGGTGGTTTTTTTTAGATTTATTTTATTTATTGATGGTTTTGTTTTGTTTTGGAATAGTTAATTCTAGTGTTGATTTGGTATTTCATTAATTGATTGGTGTTAAATTTGTTATGTTTACTTGTTTTTTTATGTTTATTTGGTAATTGTTTTTTTATATAGGTTCACCATTGACTGGCATAGTGTTAAATCATGCCCATAGTATGGGCATGATTTACCCACTGTGTCAATCATTTGGTTTATTGGCTTTTTTTAGGTGTTGATTTTTATATGTAATGTGTTGTATTTTGGGCCTGTTTTGTTTTAGCTTCACCATTGATTGCTATAGGGGTAAATCAAATCATGCCCATATTTTACCCACTGTACAAATGAATGGGTGGAGGGTGGGGTAGTGGCTCCAGGGTGGGTGGTTAGACCTCCTTGTGGGTAGCGGGACAGGGTGGGTTAGCCCCTTAATTACTATAGCGGTTATTAAATGCTAAGGTGATTAAGAGGTTAGGGGACATTAGATTGTATTTTTTTATGTATGCTTTCTGGCAACGGAGGACATGGCCCTGCAATACGCTGACGAGGACACCCTTCACATTGGCAGGGGTAAGTAAAACAGTGATAATGTATATTTCAGTGGGGGGCACTCCATTTTGTCTGCTGTAATCATTTTTATACTAACACCGCCATTATGTTCTATTATGTTGTTGACTGACTTTTTACCCAATTAATGTTGGCTGAACTCCTGGACTATGTTCAGACATAGGGCCTCATGCAGTAAGCCCCGATAAGGCTTTTTCGGCATTTTATAGGCATTTTTTGCCCTCCTGATTCAGTAAGCCCCGATAAGTGGGAATTATCGGCAACTTTTCTTCCGAAAAAAAAATTTCGCCACCCGGCTGCCGATAAGCCACTTATCAGGACTTTTTTTTCCCGCCTGAATTCAGTAAGCCCCGATCAGCTTTTCGGTGCTGATCGGCAGGCCAGATTGGAGATTTTATGGCCAATCCAGCCCACCAACTAAAGTTGGCAACTTGCTGAAGGAGAAGCATCGGCAAGGGCGACACTTAGGAAAAATCAGCCCTTTTTCCTGCCTGTGATTGATGCTGGGGGTCTCCGGAGCTGATACCCGCACCGGAGCCCCCCGGCATGCATCCGAGGCAGGAAAAAGGCATTTAAAAACCACTTCATTACCTTAGCGGCTAACCGCTAAGGCAATGAAGGGGTTAACCCACCGTGCCAGCGTTATTGTGGGTAGCGGGGATGGGTGAGGGGGGTATTTGGCCCTGGGTGTGAGTTTAGGACTTGCGGGGGGGATGCGGGGGCACTTAACCCCTTCACGACCATAGCGGTTAATACCGCTACGGTCCTGAAGGGGTTAAGGCCTCCCGCTACCCACCCGCAAGCCCTAAACAACCACCATTGGGGCTAATGCCCCCTTCACCCACCCCCACTACCCACAATAATAAAAAAACACACCCCAGCCCCACAATAACGAAATAAATAAATAATTAAATAATTATATATATATATATATATATATATATATATATATACCCAACAACACCTATACCCCCCTAACATACAGTATAGTAATGGGCAGAATGACTATTATCCACAAATGGATAATAGTGCAGTTGTCCATTTAAAATACATACACAACAATGAAGACATTAAATACATATAGCACTCACCCATGTCCCACTGCCACGATGAAGGCCATCCTCATCTTCATCCTGCCCATGCCCCATCCGCTTCTGCAAAACAAACACAAGAATTACAACATCCAAATTAATGTCCCCTAACCCCTTAATCACCATAGCGGTTATTAACCGCTACAGTTATTAAGGGGTTAAGCCACCATCACCCACATACCCTCCCCCACAAAGCCCCCCAACCACCCTCACCCAATACCCACAGGGGAGTCCTACCAAATACCCTTGGGCCTAATACCCCCTCCCCCAGCACATACAGTACAATAATGTGCCAAATAACTATTATCCACATAGGGATAATACATTATTTGGCCATTATTAAACACATTCAATACCGTTAAAATGTAAAGAAAATTGTACTAACCTCATCAATAAGAAGTCTCCGTCGCCAGCATCATCCTTGGGGTCCGTTGCCAACATTATAAATAGCCACAACATTTGAATATCATTAACATAACACTGAACCCCTTAATCACCTTATCGGGTACTAACCTGAAAGGTAATTAAGGGGTGAAGCCATCCTGCAATGCCTACAACAGTTATGCATAACATCCTCAGTGAAATAAATACCCATTGCCTAACCAAATTCCATTTAATCATTCAATCTGTAGGCTCACATGCCTCATAAAACATTGCATTTACAGTGTATACATGTAGCATAACATGTAAACTGCATGTACACGCTGCAAATCAATGTTAACAATACAATAATCCCACTCAAATCGCCATACATCACAAGAAGTATATTATTTAATCCAATAAACTCACCATCAATGAATTACCACACATCACTTACATCCCTAAACAATTAAAATACCATCCATACCAATTACACAATGAACTAAAGCTATCCTAACAGAGAACAACTTCAAAACATAGAAAAAAGTACACCAACAATTACAATATACTAAAGCAAGGCTTTCCATATCCTACTGTACGGCCTGGAAGCCCAAAACTTACATCTGTCTAAAAATAAAATACATTTAGCACACATCAATGCATAGCCACAATGATTAACAATACAAAATAAGAAGCTTTAACAACACTATCATTTCTTACCCTGTATATATATCTGTACACATACATACAGACATACATACAGTGGGAAGAAATGATATGCATTATAAAAAATGAAAACATGAAAAAGCAACAAAAAAAACAGTTACATTAAGAACATTTCTTTATTTAACTTACCATTACTTGCCCCCACCGACTCCCGTTGATCAGCTTACTCACGAACCAATCCACGACACCATCCACGAAACAATCCAGGAACAAATCCACGAACCAAACCAGGAACCAATCCAAGAACAAGTGCAGGAACCAATCCAGGAACCAAGCCACGAAGAAATCCACGAAACAATCCACGACACGATCCAGGAACAGGAAACCATAAAAGAAAAAAACATAACAAATTAAACATTAAAATAATACAACATGACAATCAAGGGTTGTACTAGTTTTATTCTTAGTGAATCTGTATTAAAATACCTTGTTCGGGGTCTTCTTGACGTCCGGTGCCACGCCCTGGTCTTCAATCTTTAGGAGGAGGTCCGTCCTCCTCGGCGTCTGCCTTCAAAATGAGACGACATAGGCTTTTAAAGGCCTATGACGTCACATTTGTCGTCATATGGTTCCCACGGCCCTGATTGGGCCGTGAAAACCATGTGTTTTGGCCGATGTAAAAAAATTTGATGACGTCACTTAAAGGCAATGCCAGCACAGCCAATCAGAATGGCTTTGCTGCAATTGCCTTTAAGAAAACGTCATGAAATGACACATGGCCGGACTCACATGGTAAGCCAGCCAATCAGAGCGTGCTTCCAGAGATACAGACCCCATTATGGGGTGCCGGTATCTCCAATGCTTTGGATTCTCACAATCACGTGACGCGGGACATTTAAATGCATAGGAGATACCAGAACTCCATAACGGGGTCTGTATCTCATGAAGCAGGGGGTCCCTGCTGATCTACACTAGTATTAAAACACAAATTTAAACAATTTAAAAATGTGTTACAATAGCAGCTATCTGCTATTGTAATGAAGCTGCTTTAATGTAATTTTTATTAATAGTGTGTGGGAGCAGGAGGTCTCTTGAGCAAACTGCTTTGATTTCCTTACCATTTCTGTTTGGGATCATGGATTGGTTCGAGAGTATGCAGAGACCACGGGAATTGGAGGGTGAAGACACCTAAAGGTAAGTAAAAAAATTGAGTGTATGTTATTTTTCTTTTACAGGGTTTTTCACTGTAATTTTGGGGGTATTGGCATTTTTTACAAATTCATTGCAAGTGAATTTATGTATGCCCCTTTTCGGCTATCTATCCATACAGTAAGATGCAATGGTTCTTTTGCAAAATGCTTGCTTTTATGTTTTTTATTTGTATGTTGGCTCATTTTTTAAATATTTGTATGCTATTTATTTTGTGTGTACGTGATGTATTATGGCATTTTTGGTGATGTTTTTCATTGTTTATTTCTGTGTTCTTTTGGATATTTGCATTTCAATAGTGGTTTATTTTTGGAGTTTTTGAATTTGAAGGATGGTGGTTTTTTTTAGATTTATTTTATTTATTGATGGTTTTGTTTTGTTTTGGAATAGTTAATTCTAGTGTTGATTTGGTATTTCATTAATTGATTGGTGTTAAATTTGTTATGTTTACTTGTTTTTTTATGTTTATTTGGTAATTGTTTTTTTATATAGGTTCACCATTGACTGGCATAGTGTTAAATCATGCCCATAGTATGGGCATGATTTACCCACTGTGTCAATCATTTGGTTTATTGGCTTTTTTTAGGTGTTGATTTTTATATGTAATGTGTTGTATTTTGGGCCTGTTTTGTTTTAGCTTCACCATTGATTGCTATAGGGGTAAATCAAATCATGCCCATATTTTACCCACTGTACAAATGAATGGGTGGAGGGTGGGGTAGTGGCTCCAGGGTGGGTGGTTAGACCTCCTTGTGGGTAGCGGGACAGGGTGGGTTAGCCCCTTAATTACTATAGCGGTTATTAAATGCTAAGGTGATTAAGAGGTTAGGGGACATTAGATTGTATTTTTTTATGTATGCTTTCTGGCAACGGAGGACATGGCCCTGCAATACGCTGACGAGGACACCCTTCACATTGGCAGGGGTAAGTAAAACAGTGATAATGTATATTTCAGTGGGGGGCACTCCATTTTGTCTGCTGTAATCATTTTTATACTAACACCGCCATTATGTTCTATTATGTTGTTGACTGACTTTTTACCCAATTAATGTTGGCTGAACTCCTGGACTATGTTCAGACATAGGGCCTCATGCAGTAAGCCCCGATAAGGCTTTTTCGGCATTTTATAGGCATTTTTTGCCCTCCTGATTCAGTAAGCCCCGATAAGTGGGAATTATCGGCAACTTTTCTTCCGAAAAAAAAATTTCTCCACCCGGCTGCCGATAAGCCACTTATCAGGACTTTTTTTCCCCGCCTGAATTCAGTAAGCCCCGATCAGCTTTTCGGTGCTGATCGGCAGGCCAGATTGGAGATTTTATGGCCAATCCAGCCCACCAACTAAAGTTGGCAACTTGCTGAAGGAGAAGCATCGGCAAGGGCGACACTTAGGAAAAATCAGCCCTTTTTCCTGCCTGTGATTGATGCTGGGGGTCTCCGGAGCTGATACCCGCACCGGAGCCCCCCGGCATGCATCCGAGGCAGGAAAAAGGCATTTAAAAACCACTTCATTACCTTAGCGGCTAACCGCTAAGGCAATGAAGGGGTTAACCCACCGTGCCAGCGTTATTGTGGGTAGCGGGGATGGGTGAGGGGGGTATTTGGCCCTGGGTGTGAGTTTAGGACTTGCGGGGGGGATGCGGGGGCACTTAACCCCTTCACGACCATAGCGGTTAATACCGCTACGGTCCTGAAGGGGTTAAGGCCTCCCGCTACCCACCCGCAAGCCCTAAACAACCACCATTGGGGCTAATGCCCCCTTCACCCACCCCCACTACCCACAATAATAAAAAAACACACCCCAGCCCCACAATAACGAAATAAATAAATAATTAAATAATTATATATATATATATATATATATATATATATATATACCCAACAACACCTATACCCCCCTAACATACAGTATAGTAATGGGCAGAATGACTATTATCCACAAATGGATAATAGTGCAGTTGTCCATTTAAAATACATACACAACAATGAAGACATTAAATACATATAGCACTCACCCATGTCCCACTGCCACGATGAAGGCCATCCTCATCTTCATCCTGCCCATGCCCCATCCGCTTCTGCAAAACAAACACAAGAATTACAACATCCAAATTAATGTCCCCTAACCCCTTAATCACCATAGCGGTTATTAACCGCTACAGTTATTAAGGGGTTAAGCCACCATCACCCACATACCCTCCCCCACAAAGCCCCCCAACCACCCTCACCCAATACCCACAGGGGAGTCCTACCAAATACCCTTGGGCCTAATACCCCCTCCCCCAGCACATACAGTACAATAATGTGCCAAATAACTATTATCCACATAGGGATAATACATTATTTGGCCATTATTAAACACATTCAATACCGTTAAAATGTAAAGAAAATTGTACTAACCTCATCAATAAGAAGTCTCCGTCGCCAGCATCATCCTTGGGGTCCGTTGCCAACATTATAAATAGCCACAACATTTGAATATCATTAACATAACACTGAACCCCTTAATCACCTTATCGGGTACTAACCTGAAAGGTAATTAAGGGGTGAAGCCATCCTGCAATGCCTACAACAGTTATGCATAACATCCTCAGTGAAATAAATACCCATTGCCTAACCAAATTCCATTTAATCATTCAATCTGTAGGCTCACATGCCTCATAAAACATTGCATTTACAGTGTATACATGTAGCATAACATGTAAACTGCATGTACACGCTGCAAATCAATGTTAACAATACAATAATCCCACTCAAATCGCCATACATCACAAGAAGTATATTATTTAATCCAATAAACTCACCATCAATGAATTACCACACATCACTTACATCCCTAACAGAGAACAACTTCAAAACATAGAAAAAAGTACACCAACAATTACAATATACTAAAGCAAGGCTTTCCATATCCTACTGTATGGCCTGGAAGCCCAAAACTTACATCTGTCTAAAAATAAAATACATTTAGCACACATCAATGCATAGCCACAATGATTAACAATACAGAATAAGAAGCTTTAACAACACTATCATTTCTTACCCTGTATATATATCTGTACACATACATACAGACATACATACAGTGGGAAGAAATGATATGCATTATAAAAAATGAAAACATGAAAAAGCAACAAAAAAAACAGTTACATTAAGAACATTTCTTTATTTAACTTACCATTACTTGCCCCCACCGACTCCCGTTGATCAGCTTACTCACGAACCAATCCACGACACCATCCACGAAACAATCCAGGAACAAATCCACGAACCAAACCAGGAACCAATCCAAGAACAAGTGCAGGAACCAATTCAGGAACCAAGCCACGAAGAAATCCACGAAACAATCCACGACACGATCCAGGAACAGGAAACCATAAAAGAAAAAAACATAACAAATTAAACATTAAAATAATACAACATGACAATCAAGGGTTGTACTAGTTTTATTCTTAGTGAATCTGTATTAAAATACCTTGTTCCGGGGTCTTCTTGACGTCCGGTGCCACGCCCTGGTCTTTAATCTTCAGGAGGAGGTCCGTCCTCCTCGGCGTCTGCCTTCAAAATGAGACGACATACTGCACCGACACACTTTATTCGAGCAAATACCCAGTATGTACCTGGCAGATACCTGGAATGCGCCGCTCCTCACCTCTGACAAGCCCCGTTGCGTTTGCCTTCCCAGCCTGGGTTCATGCCTGGCTTACGGGCGGCTGATCTGTTAAATGATAATGATTAGGATTTAATAGGCTGCAATGCTTCGCGTGTCTACCAGATGGCATAAATTCATGAATTGTAATGCAGTATATATATATATACTGTGCAGTATTGCAGCCAGCGGGAATAAAATGCTTCAATCCCTCCCTGGAAAATACCTCAATGCACTCGGGCAGAAAACAGTCACAAACCTCAATACACCCGGGTATACCTGAATTCGTGGGACTAGCCGAGCTCGAATAAAGTGTGTCGCCAGTGTAGGCTTTTAAAGGCCTATGACGTCACATTTGTCGTCATATGGTTCCCACGGCCCTGATTGGGCCGTGAAAACCATGTGTTTTGGCCGATGTAAAAAAATTTGATGACGTCACTTAAAGGCAATGCCAGCACAGCCAATCAGAATGGCTTTTAGCTGCAATTGCCTTTAAGAAAACGTCATGAAATGACACATGGCCGGACTCACATGGTACTTGAACCAATCAGAGTAGGGATGGAGTTCCCACGCTCTGATTGGCTGGCTTACCATGTGAGTCCGGCCATGTGTCATTTCATGACGTTTTCTTAAAGGCAATTGCAGCAAAGCCATTCTGATTGGCTGTGCTGGCATTGCCTTTAAGTGACGTCATCAAATTTTTTTACATCGGCCAAAACACATGGTTTTCACGGCCCAATCAGGGCCGTGGGAACCATATGACGACAAATGTGACGTCATAGGCCTTTAAAAGCCTATGTCGTCTCATTTTGAAGGCAGACGCCGAGGAGGACGGACCTCCTCCTAAAGATTGAAGACCAGGGCGTGGCACCGGACGTCAAGAAGACCCCGAACAAGGTATTTTAATACAGATTCACTAAGAATAAAACTAGTACAACCCTTGATTGTCATGTTGTATTATTTTAATGTTTAATTTGTTATGTTTTTTTCTTTTATGGTTTCCTGTTCCTGGATCGTGTCGTGGATTGTTTCGTGGATTTCTTCGTGGCTTGGTTCCTGGATTGGTTCCTGCACTTGTTCTTGGATTGGTTCCTGGTTTGGTTCGTGGATTTGTTCCTGGATTGTTTCGTGGATGGTGTCGTGGATTGGTTCGTGAGTAAGCTGATCAACGGGAGTCGGTGGGGGCAAGTAATGGTAAGTTAAATAAAGAAATGTTCTTAATGTAACTGTTTTTTTTGTTGCTTTTTCATGTTTTCATTTTTTATAATGCATATCATTTCTTCCCACTGTATGTATGTCTGTATGTATGTGTACAGATATATATACAGGGTAAGAAATGATAGTGTTGTTAAAGCTTCTTATTTTGTATTGTTAATCATTGTGGCTATGCATTGATGTGTGCTAAATGTATTTTATTTTTAGACAGATGTAAGTTTTGGGCTTCCAGGCCGTACAGTAGGATATGGAAAGCCTTGCTTTAGTATATTGTAATTGTTGGTGTACTTTTTTCTATGTTTTGAAGTTGTTCTCTGTTAGGATAGCTTTAGTTCATTGTGTAATTGGTATGGATGGTATTTTAATTGTTTAGGGATGTAAGTGATGTGTGGTAATTCATTGATGGTGAGTTTATTGGATTAAATAATATACTTCTTGTGATGTATGGCGATTTGAGTGGGATTATTGTATTGTTAACATTGATTTGCAGCGTGTACATGCAGTTTACATGTTATGCTACATGTATACACTGTAAATGCAATGTTTTATGAGGCATGTGAGCCTACAGATTGAATGATTAAATGGAATTTGGTTAGGCAATGGGTATTTATTTCACTGAGGATGTTATGCATAACTGTTGTAGGCATTGCAGGATGGCTTCACCCCTTAATTACCTTTCAGGTTAGTACCCGATAAGGTGATTAAGGGGTTCAGTGTTATGTTAATGATATTCAAATGTTGTGGCTATTTATAATGTTGGCAACGGACCCCAAGGATGATGCTGGCGACGGAGACTTCTTATTGATGAGGTTAGTACAATTTTCTTTACATTTTAACGGTATTGAATGTGTTTAATAATGGCCAAATAATGTATTATCCCTATGTGGATAATAGTTATTTGGCACATTATTGTACTGTATGTGCTGGGGGAGGGGGTATTAGGCCCAAGGGTATTTGGTAGGACTCCCCTGTGGGTATTGGGTGAGGGTGGTTGGGGGGCTTTGTGGGGGAGGGTATGTGGGTGATGGTGGCTTAACCCCTTAATAACTGTAGCGGTTAATAACCGCTATGGTGATTAAGGGGTTAGGGGACATTAATTTGGATGTTGTAATTCTTGTGTTTGTTTTGCAGAAGCGGATGGGGCATGGGCAGGATGAAGATGAGGATGGCCTTCATCGTGGCAGTGGGACATGGGTGAGTGCTATATGTATTTAATGTCTTCATTGTTGTGTATGTATTTTAAATGGACAACTGCACTATTATCCATTTGTGGATAATAGTCATTCTGCCCATTACTATACTGTATGTTGTGTATTGCTGCTATGTTTATTGGGGGTATTTGACCCCAAAAAACATGCTACTATGCGTTAACCCCTTCATTGCCTTAGCGGCTATCCGCTATGGTAATGAAGCAGCATTAATGTATTTTAATAATATTGTGCGGAAGCAGGAGGCCCCCTGAGCTGAAGCGCATTTATTTGTGGCTCAGAGACCCCCTGCCTCCCGAGTTACAGGCCCCGGTTTGGGCCATCGGTTACAGTGTGGACGCCATGTTTATTGCGGGGACGCTATAAACATGGCGGCGACACTGCCACCCGATGACACATACCGGGGCCTGTAACTCGGGAAGCAGGGGGTCCCTGCTCCACAAAGCAATTCGGTTCAGCTCAGGGGACCCCCTGCTCACTGTACAGTATAATTAAAAAGACATTCATGCTGCTTCATTACCGTTGCACATAGCCGCCAAGGTAAGGAACGAGTCTTTATTGATGTGTGTGTGTTTTATTTATACTGTACATGTGCAGAGGGTCTCCGGAGCAGAACCGCGTTGGTTTGAGGTCCGGGGACCCCCTGACCCCCGAGATACAGGCCCCTTTATGGGGTGCCGGTATCCCTCTGGTTTGTTTACAGGTCGCGGTCACGTGATCGGGACCTTGAAACGCCGAGGGATACCGGCACCTCATAAAGGGGCCTGTATCTCGGGGGGCAGGGGGTCCCCGGACCTCAAACCAACGCGGTTCAGCTCCGAAGACCCCCTGCACATGTACACTATGAGTAAAAGTTGTTTTTAAATACTTTTATTGTTGCCGATGTTTGCGCTGAGAGAGCGGCTTGTCTCTCTCAGCTGCAAACATCTATCGGCACCAAAGGCTTATCGGGAGCCTTATCGGGAGCCAGGCTGTATCGCCACAGGTCATCGGCAGCTTTGCTTTCGCAGTGCTTCGGCAGGGATCGGAAGGATTCGGCCCTTACTGAATACTGCGAGGGCAAATCGCCAAAAAATGGCCTGTTAGCCACCAATCCGCAACCCTTACCGAAAATGTTGGATCGGGGCTTACTGCATGAGGCCCATAGTTCCTGAATGAGAAACAGGAAGTTTAGCGACGTATGCATAGTTCAAACTTATGTACTATCTCAGCACTTCAAGCAAGAATTAGGATTTCGCTAAAGGCCGAACCAATTGTAACTTTCCAGGTAATCATGTAATGAGGGAAGAAAGCTTTACACGTACTGTACACACTTTCGCTTGGCTATAAAAGCCTGACTGTGACTATTAATAAACAGGAGAGGTTTTTGACAACGATCGATGGTGTCAGACTCAATTACTTTCTCCTCCGAGCTGCTCGTATTCATTTCCTGTCCAGCACCATAAGAGTGGTAAAGGCCTCCCAGGGAGTATCTTCCGAAGTTGAAGGAGAAGATTCCTACGTATGCTGAAGTAGAGAATAAAGTTACATCTGGTGTCAGAAAGCGGGGATCAAGGCGTCATCGGTTGGGGGAGGTACAAGATACCATTTATCTGTATATTATCCTCCCGGTGTCTCCTTATCCAGAGCCATATTATAGATACCTCCTTACTGGAAGATTTTGTGATAAACATATGGGTTACGGACTCATATAGTTAGCCGGAGTTACAATTCCTGACTGGGATAAAGGAAGTAGATATAAGTATATATCAGGAAATACTCTTGCGGTGACTGCGGAAAAGTTAAAAAAAAAAAAGAAAGAAAAGGGGGGGGGAAATATCTTTGTACATCTTTATAGAGTGCATAAGACCGCTGTTCCGCTGTTCCAGCTCATATTTACTGTGATGTGCTTGCTTGTTGGTTGATATATTTCTTATAGTGATATAAGTTGTAATATTTGTGCATTATGGGAACTGCCAACAGCAAACGTGGGCCAAGGGTACCAAAACAATTTAAAAATATGAAAGGTAAACGTGTCAATAATGTTAACAATAATACTTCTGACACTAGTGACATTACTGACAAACCCAAACCTACTGTAAAGCTTATCGTTAACCGACAATATACCCCCGACATTGAAACACCCAAACAATATTTTACAACTTGCACTGCCGACTATTATGTTGACCTTTTGTTGATAATATGGCTGGCTGGTCGGAAAAAATGCGATCTTCCAACTCCTTCCCGAGGGAAGGTAGTTTTGCACCATTCCACATGACAATGATACAGGGATTGTGTTTAGGGGGTGATCCTGAATGGCTATGGTTTCAGCCAGATACCGATTGGGACATGCAATATATGTCAATATGTGCCCAAATTTGGGTTAAGATGGCACCTCAAAGTGATAATGCACCTCCAGATAATAACCCAAAGTTCGAGGAGGCATTATGGCCACCCCTGCCTATACACCCAATACCGGTGTATTACCCAGCCCCTAACGCACCCCCACAAGATCTTTTACTTCCAGATGTTTTACCCCCATAACCCGCCAACATCATTATACCCTTATTTGGAGCCTACCATTATGGCAGCTCTATCATACTATGCTTCGCAAGGTTCGCACCGAGATCCCGCACCCTAAGTGGGTGGGATTATAATGATCTTGTTGCCCGAACGCATCAATCCCAACACGGAGAATTGATTAATGTTGCAGGTTCAGAAGATGTACGAGTCTCTGAACCCCGAGCCCTTGTCACTGTCTCACACTCTGCCTCAATGGAGGGTGAAGAGAAAGAGTCGGAATCAGAAACATCTTTCCAATCCGATGCATTATTGTCCCCCCGCCAATTGTCCCAGCAGATACATACGGACACTACAAAAGAACACATGACTGAGATTCGTGACACTGTCAAGAAACTAGCACAGGGACTTAAACCTCTCACAGAAGCACATTTGCAACTACACTCGCCAACAGACACAGTTACAGCTCCCGTAACCCCCTCAGTCACTTATAGACACGCTCCTGCAGCCCCAGTGACGTCTCAGTCACTTGTAGACACTAATAATGAAAAGGTAAACAAGATCTGTAATTCTGTTAATACATTGACCAAGGAATTTAAAGAACTCGCAGAAACACTTTCATCAACCCATGATACCCGACCCGCACCCGTACCACCTCAGCCGTCCCTTCAAACACCTGCAGACACTAAAACTGAAACACAGGATGAGATTCCTACAGTCGTTCCCAAGAATTATACAGATCCTCTTGCATACGCTCTAAAACTCACCAAAGAAATGAGGGAAATTAGTTCTCCCAGGCAGGAATCACCAATATCAACTAGTACACGTCAGGCAATATCGATTCAGGAATGGGCAAGGGAACTGGACAATAGCCAGAGTGAGGGTCAGGTAGACACCACATTCCCCTTTATGACTCTGGGAAAAGACATTTTAATACACTCTGTAGACACAACATTAATGGAATCATGGGCTAAGGGATGCCCTGACCCATTCAAAAATCCTAGTGGTGCCATCAAATACCTAAAAAAGAGAAGTCAGGGATAACAGTTTACAGGACGGGATATCAGATTTTGTTTAGATTGTTTAACTGGCCATGCCGACATTGACTGGGCTATGGCTGACCCCTATCTAGATAAAAAATTTGATGCACCGGTGTCTGGTAATTTTGTCTGGAACGATGATGGCAACGTTACCAAATTATGGGGAAAATTGCAGAAATATTTTTTTGACCAAGGGAGATCAAGGAAAAATGTGGGTGTCATAATGACCATAAAACAAAAAGACGATGAAACAGTCACAGATTTTTGACGAAGATTTAAAAATGAATAGGTAAACATGGCAGGAATGCAATTCCCTAAAGAAACAGATGAGGAAATTAATATTTGATATGTACAATCCATGCTCAATGCATTGCACGAGACAAACAGGCATATTGTATATATGACGGTGACCGGATGGCAAACCATGACACCAGCAAAAATAGAGGGGGACCTAGCCAATAAGGATGGTGCAGGAGCTTTTCCCGATTGTACTCCTCCACCTCCACCCCCACCTGCCACTGTAATGTATGCTAATGATGGCTCACAGCAGAATTATAGAGGTAATAATAATTACAGAGGCAAGGGAGGACAGAATAAAGGACGGGGAAGGGGACAGCAAAGGAATAATCAACGCAAGCCAGGTGTCTGTTTTAATTGCGGGAAACCAGGACACTGGAGACATGAGTGCTGGGCCCTTACCTCAGGGTGAAAACCAACAGTCATTCCTACAACAAAACCAGCAGCAGGGTTATCAGGGTCAGGGAAATGGCCGACAAAGTCAGGGCCATGGTCAGCACAGACAGGACAATACTCAGCAGCAGAATGCCCAGAGGCAACATCAAAATTATCAGGGACAAAATGGTCCCAGCCCCAACTACAATGTTGCGTGGAACCATGAAATGCCCTATAAATAATAGGGATGCCCGAGGACAGAATCCCTCATCTGCCCACAAGCCTCTGTGAAATGAAACAATTAGACGAGTCCTCTATGGGTATTGAGGGTACACTAACTAAATGTTACCACACCTGCTTTGTCGGTACAATTGGATTCTAGATCCGACAAAAAGTGGGATCACCCATTTCGGGTTATACCACAGTGTCCGGTAAATTTACTGGGACGCGATTTAATGGCCAAAATAAAAATTGATATAAGTATTAATGACAAGGGAGGGATAATTTTAAGTTCCCCACATCTCTCCCCCAATAATTATGATCTTTCTCTCTGGCCGACTAAAGGTCCGAGGGCTAAACATGCCAAAAAGACTAGTTGAACAATTAATGAAATTATCAGAGTTTGGCTCTCACGGGGACATGCCATACACACGCATGACATTTGCCAAACCCATTTCATGTACCATTTATGATCCAGAAACAGAAATATATGATTCGAGAGCAGACACGGCTGTCTCTGCTCGTATCGACGGTGTATGGATCACACCAACAACTGTCTATATTGCATCAGACAAAGGGGCCTTTGTATGGGCTAAAGGACAGCAGCTTGTTTTACAGGACAAATATCTACCTATTGACGATGTATGGGATATAGAATGGAATCTTTATTCCTCTGACGTACCTTTACCACTACAATACATTGACCCACGGGTATGGGCGACATCTAACACTGACCCAGGTCTCATCTCCTGCACACCATAAGAGGCCACATTAAAACCTGGAGTAAGTCCGGTCTTCATCAAACAATACCAATTATCTGCAGAGAAGGAAGCAGTGATATAACCTATTAACGGGACTTACTTGCAAAGGGAGTGATAGAACCAACTGTCTCACCATACAACACAGACAATATAAGAGAAATGCTGCACACCTCAAAAAGAAAAATAATGATACAGTTACCGGTGCTCCAGTGTTTGCACGAAAGCCTGCAATCAGTCTGAAACAGATGAACAAAGGAACATAGGGCACAACGGGTTTAGCAAATCAAACTCATTTATTGAGCCAACACGACGTTTCGACCATAATGGTCTTTATCAAGTGACAATGGCATAAGTACATTCCCTTGTAACAACATATAAATAGTGCCCCAATCCCCCACAATGCAACCTGTTCAATTAGTGCTGATGGAATTCATGTGCTGATTCAGTCCTTCTAGCCAATGTCCAGTCTGTATCTCTTGTTAGATAACACCAACAGCTGTTAGCAATCCTCGTGGAGTTTACATTCTCATCATTTCTGTGTATCCTGGCATCCATCTTGCTGACGTCATCAATCCGGGTCCTTAGCAGTTGGAACGCTTGCGTTTCAGGTTCGCGCATGTGCGGTAGTTATCCGCTCGATCCTCTTCACCCTTCTATAATTTTGGAACGCAAAAAGTGCAGACTACTTCTGAGTCATTGCGCATGCGTGAGCCAGTCTCCCTGCGGTCCTGAAGGCATAAGGGGGGTTAGTTGATCTTCCATTTTCATCCTGCTGACGTCATCACTCCGGGTCCTTAACAGTTGGAATGCATCCGGGTGTCTCATCTGGTGCGTTGCAAGTTCGCGCAAGTGCAGTAGTTGTCCGATCGATCCTCTTCCCCTTCTGTGATTTTGGGACGCAAGAAGCGCAGACCAGTTGTAAGTCATTGCGCACGCGTAAGCCAGTCTCCCTGCAGTCCTGCAGGCATAAGGGGGGTAGTTGATCTTCTGTTTTCATCCATTCACATCCATCTTTATCTGTCATGCAGTGGGGGAGGATATCTTCGTCATCAGAAGTACACGATGTGGAAAGAAGGAAAAAAAAGGGGGGGTTCTGAATCAGCATAACACTTTTTGAACAAGATGTATGA
Source organism: Ascaphus truei (assembly GCF_040206685.1). Taxonomy (NCBI): domain Eukaryota; kingdom Metazoa; phylum Chordata; class Amphibia; order Anura; family Ascaphidae; genus Ascaphus; species Ascaphus truei. The sequence continues at coordinate 198,073,531 of NC_134483.1, read as the reverse complement.
TATACAATCTTACTGTGAAAAGTGATTAACAATAAATAAGCTAAAAAAGGTTGGTCTTTGTCAAGTCTTTTCAAAAACATAACCCACAAGGTGTATTCACATGACCATTTATTAATATAACTACAGCAGGCAATGGCAGCAACCTATGGAGAAAAAAAGGATTTTATCTCTCCTCAATGAAACAGCTCAATTACAAAAAATCATTCAGTCCATTGGGAAATACAGTCTAATGTGTGGATCCAGAAGGATTCCCGCTGTAATACTAAAACATCCTCGTCCTGACCTGCCCTAGTTTTTTTAATATGTTCAATACCCATTAGTTTCAATGACGATATTGGGTGACTAAATTCGGAGCAATGTTTGATGAGAGCGGTATCCTCTGCACGATTACTGATTTTACTCTTATGTTCTATAAATCTGGTTTTGAGAATACGATTGCTCTTCCCAATATAACATAGTCCACAAGGACATTTAATCATTAGATTATGTTTGTAGTTGTGCAGGTGATCCGCTCTTTAATACTGAACAATCTGCTACTCCTTGGGTGGTAAAACTTATCCCCCGTGTTCAGACTGTTGCAAATGCTACAACCATAACACTTAAAACAACCCACTTTGGGTGAGCTCAAAAAGTGTGGTGCCATATAATGTTTCTCATTATCAGCCTTAATCAGGATGTCCTTAAGATTTTCTCCACGTTTATAAGCAAAACGTGGGAAATCCTTACAGACCTCCTTTAGTATATCGTCTGTCTGTAGTACTTTCCAGTGCTTTTTGAGTGTTGTTTTAATAAAACCACTGGCAGCTGTGAATTTACTTACAAATGTCAGACGATCACTTTTAGAATTTGATTGCGGTGTTGTGTTTAGAGCCGTGATAATTTCAGATCTGTTGTGTCCCCTCTCAACAAATCTATCCTCAATCTCCTTTAGAGTTTCCTCCAATTTAATAGGCCTATCCACTATGCGTGTAGCCCTGATCTTTTGAGAAAATGGAAAATGGTAGCATTTGCTTCAATCGTTCAGGGTGGAAACTTGAAGCATGTAAAGTGCTATTTTTGTCTGTGGGTTTTTCTATAAAGATCACAATGAAGTTCTCCTTTTTCATATGTGAGGAGCACATCTAGATACGAAATCTGCTTAGTGCTCCAATTTTTGTAAACCTTACTGTGGTGTTCATCCCATCCAGATAATCAAAAAAATTGACAAGTTCTTCCTCCATACCCTCCCAAAGAAATAACAGATCGTCAATATATCTACAGTAAAATAACATCTTAGTGTAATGTTCTGTAGGATAAATAAATTTCTCCTCAAAGTCAGTCATATATAAATTAGCATAGGACGGGGCCACATTGCTGCCCATGGCTGTGTAAACAAAAAGAAAGGAAAATACGTGCGCCTATCGATTGGTCCGTGAAACACTCAACTAACTGAAAAATAAATTGAAAGTGCAATTGAAGGGGTATATAAATTAAACCTTACACATATAAACACTTTAAAACAATAAATAGTAGTGTGGCATGAACCATTCAGGAACCTACAGGGTCTGGCTCTAACTATGATGTAAATATTATATACAAAAACGGCATGTGATGCCAAAGACCCAAATAAATGTGCAGCTTCCAATGCAAGGGACCCAAGTCCTTGCTAAGATATAGAGAAATAAGGAACAAAAAAATGGGAAGCGCAAATAAATGGGAAAAAGGCAAACAAGCCACTTTATAATTGTAAAAAACACACAATAAATAGTGTTACACAAGAATAACATTAAAAGTATCTGCAGATTAATGTCCAGGTTGTATGCAATGCATATGTGTAGAACAATCAGGCCCCCTGTATGTCAAAACAGACTCGGGCCAAAGTTATAATGCAGAAGTATGGTTCCAAATGAAAAGTGGGAGCCTCAGACGTTGTAACGTCCACCAGTTATGCAGACAATAATGGGAGAAGAGTGGTGAAGGGCCGTAAGCGTGCCCCTATATATTCTGCTCACCCAAGCTTCAGGCTGTTTGGTAGGGACGGCTCTTTATCCTCTTCCTCCAAAATCTCACAAATCTCACAGGCTCCACGCTTCTCCAAGGCTCGGACACGGAGCGGAACAACTCACAGCCTGCCGGGTTTCTGGGTATGATGTCACGGCCGGACGTGACGCACCAACCCTTCCCGGCTGGCAGCAGGAACCGCTTGGTGGTTCTCCAGGCAACGAGCAGGCCCACACGAGGCTGAAAAAACCGTCAATTCCTCGGGTACTCCACACACAACAGGAGCACTGCAGCATACAACCGGACAGCAGGACAGCACGAAAATAGAAGTGTCAGACCCCTTAGGCACCTCCTTCTACGCGTTTCACCATGTAACGTGGCTTCATCAGGGATGCCATAGAAGTGAATATGTGGAATATATATACCCCCTGTAATAAAAGGACTGATTGACCTTATTAACCATTTATTATGTTAACACCATCAATCACTGGGGCAAATAAACACATAAGCAAACTATGGAGAATGGTTCATGTCACAAGAACCTCAACAAAAGTAATAGGCTTTAATACATTATCAAACAATATCAATAAGTATATAAAAAATACATAAAAATATATAAAGTATATATATACTACATGATTATTAAATCAATTCACCAGGTATAAACAACACTGAAATCCACATGAATTAACATAGAACAGTATTTAAATAAACGTGGAGAAAATCTTAAGGACATCCTGATTAAGGCTGATAATGAGAAACATTATATGGCACCACACTTTTTGAGCTCACCCAAAGTGGGTTGTTTTAAGTGTTATGGTTGTAGCATTTGCAACAGTCTGAACACGGGATATAAGTTTTACCACCCAAGGAGTAGCAGATTGTTCAGTATTAAAGAGCGGATCACCTGCACAACTACAAACATAATCTAATGATTAAATGTCCTTGTGGACTATGTTATATTGGGAAGAGCAATCGTATGCTCAAAACCAGATTTATAGAACATAAGAGTAAAGTCAGTAATCGTGCAGAGGATACCGCTCTCATCAAACATTGCTCCGAATTTAGTCACCCAATATCGTCATTGAAACTAATGGGTATTGAACATATTAAAAAGCTAGGGCAGGTCAGGACAAGGATGTTTTACTATTACAGCGGGAATACTTCTGGATCCACACATTAGACACTGTATTTCCCAATGGACTGAATGATTTTTTGTCATTGAGCTGTTTCATTGAGGAGAGATAAAACCCTTTTTTCTCCATAGGTTGCTGCCATTGCCTGCTGTAGTTACATTAATAAATGGTCATGTGAATACACCTTGTGGGTTATGTTTTTGAAAAGACTTGACAAAGACCAACCTTTTTTAGCTTATTTATTGTTAATCACTTTTCACAGTAAGATTGTTTATCATACATCTTGTTCAAAAAGTGTTATGCTGATTCAGAACCCCCCCCCCCCCTTTTTTTTCCTTCTTTTCACATCGTGGACTTCTGATGACGAAGATATCCTCCCCCACAGCATGACAGATAAAGATGGATGTGAATGGATGAAAACGGAAGATCAACTACCCCCCTTATGCCTGCAGGACCGCAGGGAGACTGGCTTACGCGTGCGCAATGACTTACAACTGGTCTGCGCTTCTTGCATCCCAAAATCACAGAAGGGGAAGAGGATCGATCGGACAACTACTGCACTTGCGCGAACTTGCAACGCACCAGATGAGACACCCGGATGCATTCCAACTGTTAAGGACCCGGAGTGATGATGTCAGCAGGATGAAAACGGAAGATTAACTAACCCCCCTTATGCCTGCAGGACCGCAGGGAGACTGGCTCACGCGTGCGCAATGACTCACAAGTAGTCTGCGCTTTCTGCGTTTCAAAATTATAGAAGGGTGAAGAGGATCGAGCAGATAACTACCGCACATGCGCGAACCTGAAACGCAAGCGTTCCAACTGCTAAGGACCCGGATTGATGACGTCAGCAAGATGGATGCCAGGATACACAGAAATGATGAGAATGTAAACTCCACGAGGATTGCTAACAGCTGTTGGGGTTATCTAACAAGAGATACAGACTGGACATTGGCTAGAAGGACTGAATCAGCACATGAATTCCATCAGCACTAATTGAACAGGTTGCATTGTGGGGGATTGGGGCACTATTTATATGTTGTTACAAGGGAATGTACTTATGCCATTGTCACTTGATAAAGACCATTATGGTCGAAACGTCGTGTTGGCTCAATAAATGAGTTTGATTTGCTAAACCCATTGTGCCCTATGTTCCTTTGTTCACCATACAACACACCAGTTAACCCTGTCCCTAAACCTATCAGCTCTCAATGGCGTTTCACGCAAGATTTGCGTGCAGTCAATGAGTTAGTGCAACCATTAGCGCCTATAGTATCAGATGTCACCGCGATTATTACAGCTATACCAGCAACAGCGACATATTTCACAGTAATAGATCTTAATTCAGCATTCTTTTCCATTCCGGTGCTCCCCAATACAAGGCCTCTTTTTGCATTCACCTACAAAGGTGTTCAATACCGGTGGTGTCGTCTACCACAAGGATATTGCAATTCACCAACATCATATAGCACCGTTGTGCATATGACTTTTGCTGACTGGTGTCCGCCCGGCGGCTCTGTTTTGCTGCAGTATGTGGATGATTTACTACTCTGCAGCCAAACGGAAGAAATATGCACTCTGGACACTCACAGTCTGATGAAGCATCTCGCTGCTACGGGTCATAAGGTCTCACCCCACAAGGAACAGATGGCGCAACAAACTGTCAAATATTTATGCTTCATACTACAGCCAGGACAGAGACTGCTATCACCAGAACGAGTCAATGTAATTGCCAATCTCCCCAAACCCAAGACAAAAGCTGCTATACTATCTTTTCTGGGGATGATCACCTATTGCCGTCAATGGATACCGAACTGTTCCCATTGGGATAACATTTTGAGACAATTGACATTGATGCATCAGCCAGCCACACTACAATGGGCACAGAGGCTCTCACTGCATTCACCGAACTTAAGACTGCATTGTGCTCAAGCCCTGCCCTAGGCTTGCCGAACTATAATCTGCCTTTCCATTTGTTTTGCAGCGAGACAGGCACCGCGGTTGTTGGTGTACTGGCACAAGAACACGGCTCGGGCTATAGGCCGGTGGCATTTTATTCTAAGAAACTGCAAGAGATTGTGCAGGGGTTCCTGGCATGTTTAAGACAAGTAGCTAAATGCACTATTCTAGTAGAAACTGTACAACCTATTGTGTTGTCACACGCACTAACCTTGCACACATCACACCAAGTATTACATGTTCTCAAGAATCTCACTACACAGCATATGACCGCACAGCGTAGGACAGGATACGAAACCATCCTTACATCTACCTCAAATTTAACTATCAAATATCACCCACAACACACTGGTCCAGCCCAAATTTTGACTAATCTGTTACTACATAACTCTGACACAGACAATGAAGACCATGATTGCCTACAGAACATGCACAACACGACTTCAGTAAGGAACTACTTAGAAAGTACGCCCCTTAAGGAGAGAGATGTACTGTTTGTAGATGGTTCATGCTCCAAACCTGCAGATGGAGTATATCTGACAGGATTTGAAGTAGTTAGGTTACCAGACACAGAAGTCTGTTCTGGAGAATTACCATTTGTTTCAGCTCAGGCAGCAGAGTTAGTAGCCCTGACAGAAGCATGTAAAGTATCATCACAGAATACGGTAACCATTTACACAGACTCTCATTATGCATACGGAGTGGTACACGATTTTGGCGTAATATGGAAAAATCATGGTTTCGTTAGTGCCGATGGCAAGGGCATATCACATGCCACATTGGTAGAGCAGTTACTGGACGCCATGTTGCTACCCAGTAAACTAGCAATTGTTAAATGTAAAGGACATGCTGGAGGAGAGACAGATGAGGCCAGAGGTAATGAGTTGGCTGATTTCTATGCAAAGGAGGCTGCACAATCACAGAATATGTTTCCAGTCTACAACACCACTATTGACACACAGCTCAATATGATAATGACATGCCACCTCCAAGACTATGATCTTAAAATGTTACAGGAACTCGCGGAGGACAAAGACATTGAATTATGGAAGGCAAAGGGTTTGAGCAAAGATGAAAATGGGATTTGGATCAAGGGCACAGTGATAGGTTTTCCCAAAATAGCCAGCCCTATTTTAATCTCACATTTTCATGGAATTGGGCATAAGGGAAAGAAAGCGACAGGTGATCAGATTAAGGAATTGTTTTTAGTAAGAGACGTTGATCAGGTATTCGAGACACAATTAGCCAGATGTCTAACATGCATCAGAAACAACACGCAGGGCACACGACCCGCAAAACATGAACATCTACCGCCACCTACTGGCCCTATGGAGAAAATACTAATTGATTTCACGCAAATGCCAACAGCAGCAGGAAAGCTAAAATACCTACTGGTAATGGTAGATCAATTTACTAAATGGGTTGAAGCATTCCCCACGACAAACAAAAGCACAAAGACAGTTGTAAAAATACTGTGAAAAGAAATTATTCCAAGGTGGGGATGCCCGCTTCAAATAAATAGTGACCGAGGAACACATTTTACATCCCAGGTGACTCAAGGAGTTGCTAAAACTCTCACTATAGATTGGAAGTTTCACATACCATATCACCCGCAATCTTCAGGTCAGGTAGAAAGGACCAATCAATGATAAACTGCGTAAGGAACAAATTGTACCTTTTCAAGGTGGCCGGGTGTCCTTCCCGCAGTCCTTGCAGAAATCAGAATGACCCCGAATAGTACTACTAAATTGTCACCATTTTAAATTTTAATGGGGTGGCCGTTTCCAACTCCCTGGGCTCATGGTACGTATTGCCCGAAGGAAGTTGGAGACCTAGAAAAAATTCAGGAGAATTATGTTTATCATTTGATACAGAAATTGAATGGCATCTATGGTGATGTTTCCTCTTCTCTTCCACTCCCTTCAGATAAGCCGACTCATCTTTTCCAGCCTGGAGACAAGGTGGTGGTCAAGCGTCTTCCCGCCAAAGGAGGGAAAACAGAACCTCCCTACGGACTTCCAACCACGATCCTAGTAGTAACCCGTACAGCCGTACTGACTGAAGAACCATCAACATGGATTCACGCGTCCCGTATCAAGCCCACGAAGGAATAGATGTACGACGCCGGAGGAAGCGGCTCAACTATATATATATCATGACAATATGTAGTGTGCTTCCAGTGTTTATATGGGTCTTTTACGATATGTATGAGAAGGGAATATTTGCTAGGGCTCAAACATATGTTATTTTTACTAACCATAGTTCACCAGGAAGCTCTCTTTTCTCTGGGTCGGGGGGAAGAAAGAAATCTCTCCTCTCTTCTCTAGAGAACGTGATGAAAGCTACACCCATGTACCACAGATCTAGTCTGATTTCTCCAATCAGCCAGAAAGTCATTACACACACTCCAAACGTATGGCTTCATTTTTGAAAGAAACCAAAACTAATATCTGGAAGCATTTGACCGTTGAGGTACTGAATATGTCCCATTTCTGTTTATCCGATATGACCAGCACAACGGATATAATCACAAGCTGTTTGATAACAGTACCCACACCAGTAGAGATTTTGTTAAAAGTGTTCAGCATAGGCAATAATGATACCCAGGCAGAAGATTATGATGTGCGACGACATTTCTCTGTATATGAATACTGTCGTGACTGCCCCCAGTGTATTGGTGAAAGTTGGCCTAATATGACACAGATCATTACCCATAATATAACACAGGGTGATGTATGTTATCTAATGACATGCAATCCTGAAAGAATAGGCAAATGTAAACAAGTACAAATGACACCCTCAGAATTCACCAATATGACCCAAATATTGTGTAATCGAACCGATGATAAATGATTTAACGTCAATAATACTATGAGCTGTAATCACACAATAAGCACACCAAGCCATATATATTCTGTTAAACTTCCCGTGGGATGGTTGTTTTCCTGTGGTAACACTACATACACATATATACCAGGAAACATCTCCGGGGGACCATGTACTCTCACCAGGTTAGGGATAATGATGTTCTCTGTAGTACCTGGCCCACATAAAACCCAAGTTAAGTGATCCACTATTTCAGTCACTGAAGATTGCGATCCACATGTGCTTTATTATCGGTTGCTGAAATTATAAGTCTAGCAATATCATTTGTCGGAGTACCTGGATTAGCTGCATATTCAGAAAAAGCATTACGGAAGCTAGCAGGTGCCATAGCAAAAGGGTTAAATCATACCTCCCAGGCTCTAGAAGAATTAATGATAGATTTGCAAGGTACACGTGAAGCAGTTTTACAAAATCGTGCAGCAATTGATTATCTTTTGCTTAAACATGAGCATGAGTGTCAGGATTTTGATGGTATGTGCTGTTTTAATCTCTCTGATCGTTCAAATTCTGTGCAGAATTATATTTCCAATATCAGAAGTATTGTTGCAGGCATTACGGAAAGAGTCAATCAGTTTGACTGGACTTTTGGATTAGGCGCATGGATTGGAGAATTGGGAAAGAAAATTATTATGGGACTGATACTTATTGTTTGCATGTTTGTAGTATTAGTTACTATTATTTCATGTTGTAGATTAATGTGTTCATCATTATGTAGAATGATTATGCCTCCCACTAAGTCAGTTAGTCATACGTATGCTTCATTGAATATCACTACCCCCACTCCCGGTCCTGCTACTTTAACATATAACTCTAGAACTATAACCCCCAGTGTCCCGATTCCTTTAGTGGAATATGATAATATTCAAATCCAGTACGAGAGCCCTGTATCCTAGGGGTTGTCATTTTCATGACAAAAGGAGGGACTGATAATGTATATTTCAGTGGGGGGACTCCATTTTGTCTGCTGTAATCATTTTTATACTAGCACTGCCATTATGTTCTATTATGTTGTTGACTGACTTTTTACCCAATTAATGTTGACTGAACTCCTCAACTATGTTCCGACATAGTTCCTGAATGAAAAACAGGAAGTTTAGCCACGTATGCATAGTCCAAACTTATGTACTATCTCAGCACTTCAAGCAAGAATTATGATTTCGCTCAAGGCCGAACCAATTGTAACTTTCCAAATAATCACGTAATGAGGGAGGTAAGCTTTACACGTACACACTTTCGCTTGGCTATAAAAGCCTGACTGTGACTAGTAATAATCAGGAGAGGTTTTTGACAACGATCGATGGTGTCAGACTCAATTACTTTCTCCTCCGAGCTGCTCGTATTCTTTTCCTGTCCAGCACCATAAGAGTGGTAAAGGCCTCCCGGGGGGTATCTTCCGAAGTTGAAGGAGAAGATTCCTACGTATGCTGAAGTAGAGAATAAATTTACAAACAGTTTTTATTTACTTTATTTATGTTGGCTGGCTAATGTTGTGTTTAATAATGGGCAAATAATCTATTGTCCATATCTGGATAATAGTTATTTTGACCATTACTCTACTGTATGTGTTTGGTGGGGGTGGGGGTGTATTTATTGAAATGTAGGCCATGTTTTATTTTTTTAAATACAGGAATGGTACCGCAGGCCAGTGGGGACCCACGGGGACCACCCGAGGACCCCCGGATGCCCACGGGGACCACTCGATGACCCCTGGATGCCCACTTTGAGCACCTGAGGAACCACAGGACCTGTGGGGCGGACCCCCGAGGACCTCCACACACCCGTGGGAACCACCCGAGGGCCCCCAGACACCAGGGGGAAACCCCTGAGGGCCCCCAGACACATGAGGGGATGACCCATGGACCCCCAGGGACCCGTGGGGACAACCTGTGGACCCCGTTTGGGCCATGGACACCAGCAGGGACCACCTGGAGGCCCACAGAGCCTAGAGGGACCACCCGAGGGCCCCTAGACACTAGTGGGAACCCCCCGGGGTGCACTGTGGGGTCTGTGGACACTCGCGGGGACCACCCGGGGACCCCCACTGACCTGTGGTATTAATTCTGTGTGTAAAAAATGAAATAATGGTTTTATGGGGGGCACAGGGGTGGGTGGGATGTATATTGTTGTTTATTAGTTATTGTCATGTTTATTGTGGGCCTAGGAGGTGGGTAGTAAGGCTGTTGTGTGTATTTTTTTTATTGTGGGTAGCGGTGGTGGGTGAAGGGGGTATTAGCCCCAAGGATGGGTGTTTAGGCCTACCGGGTGGGTAGCGTGAGGGGTTAACCCCTTCATTACGTTAGCGGTATTAAGGCAATGAAGTGGCCTGTAAATGCATTTTTATTGCATAGGATTCATGCCTGGGGTCTCTGGGGCTGATATTAAAGGATATCAGCTCCACAGTCTCCTGGCATCAATCCGATGCAGGAAAAATGCCTTTTATTTTCTAAGTGCCATCTCGCAGTTTCTCACCACCTTCTTGCCAACTTTTTGTGACGAGGCGATTTGGAGAGGAAATCTCCTTCTAGAGCGGCGATCAGCCTCGATAAGCTGATCGGGGCTACAAGAATTGAGCAAGTTTGAGATGCTGGTGATAAGCAGTGATAAGTGGCTTATCGCTGCGCGTTTGGCAATTTTTGCTCTTATCGCCAGCTTATCGGGACTTACTGAATAACAGTAGGCTTTTTTGGTGATAAGCTGGCGATAAGGGGCATATCGCTGCTTATAGCATGAGGCCCTATATATTAAAGATTTTTATCTGCACATGTATGTATTGTTTCAGATAAAGTTAGTTCCTGGTTACTTGGTTAGCGCTACTTTTCTTTTCATTTGCATACCTCTACACACATCTCTTACAGGCCCCTAAATCCTAAATCTAAACTACATATGTAATTACAGATATTTTAGCCGGTAGCCTTCAGAACATATTTGTAAACTTGTATAGAAGATATTTTTTACTTCTGTTTCTGTATGGCATTAAATTGTTCCCTCACTGGGATCATTTTTATCAAACTCCCCCATATCATAAGTATAACCTTGCATCTTCCTCAAGTAACAGCACATTGATTTTTTTGCCTCAGCTATTGGGAAGATTAGACAATCCATATTTGTGTCTGTGAGGCATGCTCTTGAATGTTCTATTGTGTTAGCTATCCTGTGGTTGATTTGTCTGATACTGAAGCTAGTGCTGTTGCATGAACTGTTATTTCTTGTTCGAACTGCAGCGACAGGGGTAATAATTCCTGCTACAGCGGACTGGATCCTGTTTCAGTATAAAAATATGCTCTGTCCCACTTCTACACCATCATCTTCTACACTGACAATGTGGAATTGACCAGTTTTTATGTCAACTAACTACATACACCATAGTGTTTTCACGCCATGTATATTTGTTATATGGCCCAGTCTCCCTTTGGGATCCCCCTTGGTTCCCTGCTTACTTCTGCTACAGCGGGGGAACCACCGCAGAGTGCCAGGGAGGTTCAGGGTGCACAGCAGTGGGCAGACTGGCGATCCAGTCGCGGATCCGTGTGCGTGGATATCCTGTGCATGCGCAGAGAGGTGCCGATAGTTGCGGTGGCCATTACAGGACACGCATGCGCAGTGGAAATACAGCAGCGGTGGCCATCATAGAGATAGGGCTCGCGGGAACTACAGCCCCCAGAAAGCAATAGGGCGTCAGGTCACATGGCGCACATCAGCCAATAGGGCTACAGAGATCTCCTGCAAGCAAGTGGATATATTTGGCACGCTAAGACCTCGTGCTTCAGTCGGAGCTGGGACACCAAGGGTTGAGGTTGCATGTGCAGGGTGTCTGTGGCCCCTGCACTAGGTCAGAGACCCCTGATAGGCCCCAGCTAGGCCTGACTCCCTGTAAGCTTGTGGCTGCTACAGGGACAGGCCCTTAGACAGGGACACTGCCCCATTAGCTGATCAGTATCAAGGACACCGCAGTGATGCCGCGCAGCACTGGAAGCATTTGGTCTGGGACCAGACCACCACTGAAAGGTCTAGAGACTATGATCATGGTGGGACCCTCCAGCTGGATACCACCTCATGTGGAGGCGGATGCCATCCCCAACAGCGACGGCGCTGGATCAGACGGTTCTATCATCAGCTGGTGGTACCGGGTGATGGAGCACCTGGCAGATATCGCAACCCTCAACAAGTGCACCAACTATACACACTGTGGGCAGCGCAATCACACACTTGTGGGTGGGTTAGCTACTGTGCATACCAGGTTGGGTAGGTGCCCAGGGCACCTCAGTACATTGGGGTCACTTTCACCTGGGTGTGAACTAAGTAGTTGGACAGTGGGTACAGTGTGTGGTAAGGCCGTGCGAGGCCAGAGATATGTGTTACCATTTGCATGTCAGTAAACCTGTTATTATATGACAAACAATGATACTACTACTACTACAACACTAGGCCTCACAGGGCCGCAACCCCTGACTGTGGCTTCCCAACACCGTATCCATACCCCTGTGGGGTTACCCCAATGTACTGAGGTGCTCCGGACACCGTACCATCCCAGTGTCCACAGAACCAACCACCCACCCGTGTGTGTGACAGCGCTGCCCCACTAGCCCATGTATAGTTGGTTCACTTTGGTAAGATGAGGTACCTGCCGGGTTCTCCAGCACCCAGGCAACAGAAATTAAGACAGGATCCGCTGATGCGCGATGGCGTCGTCCGTGATGATGGCGTCGTCCGCAATGAGTCCACCTCCGTGTGGGGTGGTATCCGGTTGGAGTGTCCCACCATGAAGAGAGTCTCTGTGCCTTTTAGTGGTGATCTGGTCCCAGACCACAGGCCGTAAATGCTTTGTAGCTTCTGCTGTGTCCCTGACACTAGGAATGCTAAGCAGGGCAGTGTCCCTGACTATGGGACCTGTCCCTATAGCAGCCATAAACTAAGATGAGTCGGGGCCTAGCTGGGGCCCAATAGGGGTACCTGGCCTAGTGCAGGTGACACAGACAGTGCCGCCTGCACCTGTTCCTGCTTCCGCTGCTAGGGCGCGAATGCGCCGGGAGGAGAGGGAACATTGGGCACCAGAGGACCCTGCTATACTAACATAAATGTGGAACACATAAAATACAACAACAATGTATAAAGTCCATGTTCACATAACAATGTGGTAACGGCCGGTACCACTGGCTCCAAGATCCCCTTTGGCAAAGGCTGCCAAGTAGTCGCACTAGTCCAGGATGGCTAGGTGCTCCACAATGCCTTTTAGGAGTCTTTAGAACGGGTGAGGCCCATGAATGATAATAATAGGGACACCAGGTAGTGGTATCCCAACTCCACAAATTCCTGACAAAAGTTCTGGCTCCAGCAAAGACTGGAATCGCATCCATGACCATTGCCAAGGCTAGACAAAGGAAAAGTCAGGCTGGACTTGCCTCCAGGTTCGTGAAGACTGGTTGGGTAATTCCAACCATGCGTTCCCAGCACACTTGAGGAATGGTAAAGCGACCACCTGTTCTTGTGAAGTCGCCCTTGTTGGTTGTAGGATTCTGCTTCCAGAGGAACTCCCTTTAGAGAGGGGTTCCCTTTTCCATTGACAGTTGGTCTTGTCTGTTTGCGTCCCCCTTTGGACACAACTGGGGATGACCATCTTTCTCTTGGTCACTATGCTGATAGTACTTAGTCTTTTGTAAGGAGGCTTACCACCCTACTGTAGGTGTCTTGTTGAAGTGTCTCCTCTGGACTGGGTTACGGAACGTTCTCCAGTATGGTGGAGAATTATTCCATTGTCTGTATGGTGGAGGATGAGGCTCCAGAGGGGGGTCTTTTTCATTTCTAATAGTCCTGTGCGAAATGACCGGGTCGGCCACAATTTTAGCAGTGGACAGCGCGGTTGGCGTCAGGGTCACAAGAAAGAGAAAACGGAACACTAGATCCACACTGGTAGAGCCAGAAAAAGTGCAAGGATGCGTTCCCAAATTAAAAGCTTATTTAATGGATCAAGAACAGATACACACCAACGCGTTTTGGACTATAACCAGTCCTTTATCAAGGTGAAGGCGTCAGGGTCAGGATAAGGTTCTGGCCTTCTAAGTACCCTGAGTGCAGAGACAGGCACCAAGGATCCCGCACGGTGATCTCTTGATCTTGCACTCTATCCATTAGGTCTTCAAAAGGATGCAGAGATTCTGGAGAAAGGGTGCAACTGATATGTATAGCAAACCGGTGCATATGCAATGTGCCCTGCAGAAGTTGCTGGATTGGAAGACAGTCTGCCTCTGACGCAGGGACAATCTTCTTTTTCACTAGAGTCCATAGGGCCAACTGGATCTGGCAGAGGAATTCTGATACTTCTTCTCCTTCAGAGATACAGGAAAAAAGGGGGAGCACAGGTAGAGGGATGATGGTGTAATGTATAATATTATGATATATAAAACCTCTGATAGAACTCTAATAAAAGGTATCTTTGTGGTCTTCTTTGTTTTCTTCCTCTTTTTCTTTTTCCTCTGTAGTGGTGTCTTTTTTCTTCCCTTTTCTTCTCAGATCCAGCGGCTTTCATGAGAGCGTGGAACCGGGCCAATAAAGATATGGAATGCCATAGGTCTTGGTTAGATCCTCAATTAGCGCGTGTGCATCAGCGTTCGGGTGACAATCATTGTAGGATTGTACTACATGGGCGGCTGGAGGCCACAGGCTCTCTATGATTCGCTGCTGTTTTATGGCATCGGAGCTGGGCCTCTCAGGGAGCACTTGCACCACATGATCACTCCATTCTTCAATCTCGGCTTTCCCTAAGGGTTTAGGCCGTGTTCCAAAGAAAACCTTTAGTTTGCGGTACTGGTGTGACTGAGAGGACTGTGTCAGGGCCTCTACCAGTTGTAGAGGTGTGAGCAGGGGAATCCTGCCACGCTATTGATTGCTGCAGCCCATGTGTCTAGCAGCCCCAGGGGCTGCTGGGGATTGTTGTTCCCCTGTGGAGTACTTCTGTAATGGCCGCCACTATTGATGCACCTCCGCATGTGCTTGGTGCACCAACATGGCCGCCGGTTCTTCTGCGCATGCGCACCATCTTCCACATGCGTGACCACACTGAACATGGTGGCACCCTGCAAAGAGAGCCACTGGCTACTCGGTCGCCTGCGTCAATTGCCCGCATCTTTCCCCACAGTCTCCCAATCCTCTGCTCACGGATGCAGCCGCAGCGGAAGGTAAGAGGATGAAGGGGGACCCAGGGGGGACCAGGCCACACTAGGTTGACAAAACAAAGCGCAAAACGCTCATCATGAAGTAATAAAAAACAGTGTTCATATTCCCTGAAGAAGTGGCCCTTAGAGCTATGAAACACGTTGGAAGGATACCACTCAACCTTTTATTCTTGTTTAGTTGAGGTCTGTGGTTCGGAAATAGCTTGTGCCTTTAAATCGCAATTTTAAGCTATAAGATCGATTTGCCTCCCTCGGCGCATGCGCCGTGACGTCATCAACCCACGCGGATGCGCAGAGAGGTGTGGAGACAGGACGATGCACGCTGCCTCACAGGATTGAGCTGATTACCTCTTTCGGCTCCACCGGGCGCATTGACGCAATAAGCTGGACTCAGAGACTGTGTCAACACACTTACACACTGATACTGTGACTGCTGCTTTACCCCAGCTGACCGTGCGGGAGAGGAAGTGAGATCCTAGATGGGAGAATCCCTTGCAGTTCCTGGTTGCAGATATCGGTAACAGCTACAGTGTAGCTTCATGTGCCTGATTAATTCTAACCTGATGTGCGCATAGCCTTGAACCACTTATTTTATAAACACTGTTTTTTATTACTTCACGATGAGCGTTTTGCGCTTTATTTTGTTTTGTTGTTTGTAGATTTCAGGGTCTTGGGTTACCCTTTACTCAGCAGCAGACGCTCTTCTATATTGGTAACACAAGTTTATTTGAATCACTTATTAACCACAAATTGTTTTTTTGGGTGTGTATTGTAAATTCAACCATTATCACGTGTACACGTATATAGAGGTTTCTTTTCTTTTGCGCACTTGTTTGTTTGTATTTCTGCACACTAGGTTGAAGCTGGGATAATTGTTTTGTTCTGGTTGCTTTGGAAATAAAGCTCAAGAAGAATGAGAAGGGGGAAGGCGACATGCTTCTCCCTTTTGTATTTTGAACCTTGCGAAGACCATTTTTCTTTGAGGTTGTAAGCAGAGTCTAAAAAATTGAGACCTGATAGAGATTGATCTGCTCTTGAAGACTCCAATTCCTGCAGCAGATCTCCAGGCTTTCGTAACTTCGAAAAGTCTTTGACCATGATTCTGGGGAAGTTGTCGACTCGCTTGAAGAGGGCATCTTTGACTGCCTCGGAGCTACCATAGCACTCCTCTAGCCTTTCCCATACTTAGTCAAGACCTACTTGGGGGCGGTTTATGTTTGCTGCCCTGAGCCTCTTCGCATGCTCTGCAGATTCTTTCCCCAGCCATTTGGTTAGCAGGCTGACTTCTTCCATAGCAGAGAAGCCCAGACTCTTGATTGTGCCTTGAATGGGAACTTCCATATTCTGTAATTCTCAGGAAGGTCGTCGAAGCTGGTAACTCCTGTTTGCACCATATCACGCCGTATCATGTACTTGCCCATGTCTGTTAGGCCAGATGCATCAGTATGTTGGACCTCACTGTGTAGCTGGGGCTTCAGTTGTGTAGAAGGCGGAGGCTCTACTCGCTAAAGCTGTGTGTGTAGTTGCAACATTGTTGCTACAATATAGCCTTTCCACAAGCCACAAATCAGTTGCCTTGGCAACCATTCACTGCTCATAGCTTGAGTTAGTTAAGCCGTCTCCGCCTGCCTTTCTCTGTTTATTAGTATGCCCCTGGTTTGTTCCTGTCTGGAAAGGAAAGTGTGCTTTCTCTTATCATCAGCAGACACAGAGTAGATGCATCTTCCTCTGCTCCCTTAGAAAAGGATTCCTTTTTACCTTCCCCTCACAAGAGCCACTTCAAACCACATAAACGACATGCAAATGCTTTTATATTTCTGTTAACCCCACCCAATAAAGTTAAAGAAAATAGAAGGACTGTGTGTGCTTTTAAAGGGATGAGTTTATGCAACAGGAGCCTACTCACATGCTATAGTGGGTTTGGGTCCATAATAGTAAATGGACACCTTACTGCTTAGGGATTCAGCTCAGGAAGCTCCAGTTTCTACAGCCATACTGCTGGAAGGCAAGATGCAGTACAACAACTTTCTGGAAGATCAGAGCAGAAAAATACACAGAAAATATACAATCCTGTTCCTGTTAAGTGAGAGGGGGAATATTAAGTGAGAGGGGGATATTAAGTCTAAGAGGGTATTAAGAGTGTGTGGTGGTGGGGATACGAAGAGTGTGTGAGGGGGGTAAGAGTGTTGGAGTTGGGGAGAAAAATAGAGAGAAGACAGGGAAGTGAGAGAGATGGGGGGAGTGCTGGAATAAGGGGAAGGGGGAGTGAGCTTAATGCTGACATCTAGCATACAGCCACACTTCTATGTTCTATGTGGATATTTTGAAGATGTATGGTACATATGGCCCAAACTAAATTTATGAAATCTACTAATGCCACTCATATGAAATGAGTTCAACATCCCTGGTCTATGTGGCTCATGGAATAGAATGTGGTTATCAGTACTATAACCATGAAAGCATTCAGTGGTACCAGTCAGTCTTCTTTTTTTTCCCCTCAGTACTAAAGCCTTTTTTCTGTGTATCTCTGTCTACAGTATTTGTCATTTAAAACCAGAGACAGAACATGGAACACAGACAGAGCTCAGTGCACATCCAGTGAAACTTATACATAAATATATATGTAATATATATATTATATAAAGTGGTCTTTTAGTTTAACTTTTGGCCAAAGTGCTGTAAGCCCTTGAGCCACTACACGGCAGACCACATCTCAAGGGTCCCTAACACTAATATAAATTCTTAATAACCTGTGCATTACCAGGAAGAATGATTTATAATAAATCTGTTAAAATTAGTTGCATAGTTCTAAGTCTGATTGAAGCGTTTATTAACCTGTACATTACCAGGAAAAGCACTTTGTATTAGATTTGTCACAATCATAATGCAAACAAGCAAGTTCCCGTGAGAATGGGAGATGCTATGGAGTGAGCTTTTAACCACTTACAGTATGTGTCAAACAGAATGCCCTTGTTCAGAAGAAGCATTAAGTAGTGAGACACAAGTCTGCCCCTTGTGTTAATATTTTAGAAGATGGTGTTTCTTTTTAGCATATGGCTAGTGTCACACTGATATTTGTCAGTTTTCTGTAGAAAACTGATTCAATCAAACCATTTTCTTTCATGATAATTCTAGTATCACAAAACAGAGAAACGCACAGCAAACGTTGACATATGCTACTGAGCATTAAAATAGTCTCAGAGGAACCTCTTTTAAGTAGTCAAGGACACACATTGCTCACTTCTCCTTATTTCTAATTATTAGCAAATCGAAATTCAGAGTTTAGTAAATGCACAGCACATAATCCCTTAAACTAATAAAAAACATTAAAAAAAATAAAGTCATGCTTTATACTTTTTTTGCTTCCGCTTTCTTGTACATGTTTACTAGAACTTAGAATAAGATATTATTCGCACAAAAATCGTGTATGCTTCCTTAAGTATCTCAAGTGGAGTTAATGTTTTGATTCTGTGGTTTAATGTGCCTCTCATTTTGAGCTGCAGATAAAAATAAAGCCACTGAGGCCCTTTATGTCGATTGTGAGTTCAATGATCTGTGCAATTGTGTGCTCCTGCAGGCAGTACAGCTACAGCAGAGGGAAGTCTTGGAAATACTTTAAAATTCCATCTCGGCCCTAAATTGCCTTTTAAATTAAAAATGTAGGGTCGGATGATGGAAAAAATTTAACTAAGAACAAATCTCGTGTCTGAAGTGATCCATTAGTGCATTTTACCAGTTGTTTTTTGGCTTTGAAATGAATGGAGCAGATAACTGGATGCATGTCAAACTGGCATGACGAGACATTTTACAATTTGTCTGTTTTATCCATTAAAATCCCATCTCAACCTTTTTTTTTAATGAGCAAGACAATTCAACCCAAATGAAAATTCCTTGTGAATGCTTATAATAAATTACCCCTTGTTCTCTGTTCCATATACAGATATTCAGCTCCTCATCTAATAAGAACTAGGACCAATAGATAATCTGATTGTTCAAAGAGTCACAATTGTTTAATTAATTTACCACATGGCATAACCTCTTTTAAAAGTGTGTGTGTGTGGTGTGTGGTGTGTGTGTGTGTGTGTGTGTGTGTGTGTGTGTGTGTGTGTGTGTGTGTGTGTGTGTGTGTGTGTGTGTGTGTGTGTGTGTGTGTGTGTGTGTGTGTGTGTGTGTGTGTGTGTGTGTGTGTGTGTGTGTGTGTGTGTGTGTGTGTGTGTGTGTGTGTGTGTGTTTAAGCAAACTCACAGATGTCGGGCTTTATATAGAAAT
This sequence comes from Ascaphus truei, assembly GCF_040206685.1. Taxonomy (NCBI): domain Eukaryota; kingdom Metazoa; phylum Chordata; class Amphibia; order Anura; family Ascaphidae; genus Ascaphus; species Ascaphus truei. Next base: position 198,054,132 of record NC_134483.1, on the reverse strand, counting down.
ATGGTATATGGAAAATGCACCACTTTGCATATTAATCTTTTAGGAATTTCAGAAAAGTACAATGTTTACAATAGGAACAAAGGGTGGCAAAACACCTTGCTAATTCTAAATAAAAAGAAGGTTTTTGTTTCCTGCTTTCACTTTGAAGCATGTTAACCTAACATGATTATAATGATTGATATTATTATATTTCCTAATTGTACCAGGGGAAATAAAATATGGTCACAAGAAACATCATGCTTGGAAGACAATCAATAAGAGCAATCTCAATTTAAACTAGGGCCCTGTCCTCATTCATTGGAATTTGAAGCCAGTGCCCAATATTTAACATTCTGAAGATCTCTGAATATTTATTTCATGAGGGCAGAATTACACACTGCCTCAGGGTAGTCTCCACAAAGTCTCTATATTTTCATAATCCCTTCATAAACATCTTTCCATATCATGGGTTTGAAATCTGGTTTTACATATCAAAACATTCCACTGCCTCTTCTACAGAATACTGTCTGCTCAATTCCACCCAAAAAAAGGAATAACCCCTTAAATTAACAGACCAGTCATAAGTTTTATCCCACCGTGTTTCAGTAATGCCTATGATATCAAATTGCTCCTTTCTGGTTATTATTTCAAGCTAACGAAGGATGAGAAAACCTCGCTCAAGCTACTATTGGTGTTGTGTGCTACCAGGGATATAGTCAGACTATAGGAAGAGCTGATGAGCCGTGTGTTAGAGACACGATCCTCAGAGAGAGATCCCTTTTACGGTGCACTACTGACCAAAATGGTTTATATATAATATTGGTCTAGATATAAGTGCGGATAAAACAGTCTAAAAACAAAATTTTAATAACACAAATTGTGGCAGTGTAGTATGGAGATATTACAAAGAAACTGGTCTGCCGGCAAACATATGCATTCTAGCAAATGTAGGAAGCACTTATATTATTAAACTTGTACGAATTTATTCTCTGATCCAGCTTGTATCTAACAGACAAACTCTGTACTGCTAAGAATACCATATAGGACATCAAATTATTACGTTCTCTAGGCTAACTAAGTTTGTGGGAGCTAACAGAGGCTGCACTCTGCAGAACAGCTGCTAGTGCACTGCCAGTGAAGCCGCTTTAATACATTACATAGGAGACACGCTGATGCGTGTACACAGTCTGTATACGGCATCCCAATAAAAGCAGTTGGGTCTGGCGACTAACATATGTGCTCCAACAAAGATAGCAAGCACTTACATAATTAAACCTCAACGAATTTATGCTCTGATCCTACTTGTATTTAACAGACAATCTCTGTACTGCTAAAGACTCCATTTAGGACATTGAATTATTACGTTCTCTAGACAAACTAAGTTTTGTGGGAGCTTACAGAGGCTGCACTCTGCAGAACAGCTGCTAGTGCACCGCCAGCGTGGCTGCTTCAATACATTACATAAGAGACAGGTGGATGCGTGTGCACATTCAGTATACATCATCTCAATGAAAGCAGTTCCAAACCGCAATTAGAGGAAAGTTTCTGGCAGTTTAATGCTATTAGAAGATTAAACAGCTATAATAGTATCATCATCACCTCAGGGATTAGGCTTTTAAGTAAAGCAGTGTCTATGCTCCACAACCTTTTACAGGAGTCTACAAGGAACGCTACTCTCAGTTGTATACATAATATAATGAGCACTAATATGGTCAATGAATAAAAGCATTCCTTAGATGGAATGGTATTGTAACGCTCTCTAAAGGAACTAATGTTGTGGAACCTCACGGGGGCTGCACTCTAAAAAAAACAGCTGCTAGTGCACCGCCAACGCGGCGAGTGTGGCGACTGCCTCCAAACATTACATCAGAGACAAGCTGATACATATTTACAGCACATGAATGCAGCCCAAACCACAACGTAAGGAGAATACTTGGCAAGATCATTTTGATGATAAAGACAAGCAGCCTGATTACTATTGCCAACCACAGATATTAAGGAAAAGAAGGGATCCAGCGCTCCACGGATTTCTGAATAAGAAAGATTTATTGTGCCACACAAGTGTGGCACAATAAATCTTTCTTATTCAGAAATCCGTGGAGCGCTGGATCCCTTCTTTTCCTCTGTGTACTTTGGAGTTTATGGCAGGTACTTCCTTGAACCAGCAGCACCGGTAAATTGTATGCATTTTCTCTTTTTTGTGGAGTGCAGCCTTAACCCCTTTTACAACCACAGATATTAGGCACACAGGCTGAATCAATCCACCTTATATACAGAGAATGTAATTCTCGGTAATATTGTGGAGATAACAAAGCTGAGCAAGAGCAAGAATACATACTCATACCAGGAATCATAGTGTATGTAGACAAGCTTCTGCTTTAACATACCTCATGCACACAGGATACCATCAGTGAATGACAAACATACTGTATATGGATGCAAATCCACAAGCCCGGTGAATCACTGTAAGGACAGTTCATTACCAGTGTCTAAAAGTTATCCAACAGAGACGTTGATACACTTGCTGTATACAACAAACAAGGATCTCAGGGAGATTTTACCCGGCAACTGTAGCTGGCTTTGCAGACTGTACGCGGGCCACTTTTCAGCTCTGCACAAAATATGCGGATGCAGTTAAACAGCTAAAATACGTTGTCTGCATGGATGTAAGATCCTGACTTCGAACCTTGGGGATAAGTGGCACCCTCAAAAGGGCTATATACACCCCTGAACTGAAAGCGAATTGCTCCATACTACAGACATAGATATATACGTCATATGCTTGAAACCACATTTGGTGAATCAGGAGATATTATCCCTGAACCAGGGACTGTACCAGGGACTGGCAAAACCTATACTAGTGTTAGGTGTATCCTATCCAACACTACACTGGATTATCTTCAAGATACACACACTTACAGGGTTCTAATATACCAGTCAGTGTGCATAACTAAGCTCTCAGTGTGCTAGTCCCTCTACTAGAGGCACGCAGCTATATTTGTTTTTTAACCCGTTTCTTTGTAATATCTCAATATTACACTGTCACAATATGAGTTATTCAAATTTTGATTCTAGACCGATTTTTTTTCTGCACTTATATCTAGACCATTATTATACAAAACCATTTTGGTCAGCAGTGCACCGTAAAAGGGATCTCTCTCTGGGGATCGTGTCTCTAACACACGACTCATCAGCTCTTCTAAGGCTAAGACCCCGCTCCCTCAGTCAGCGCGCCCGCACTGCAGACAGGCGTCGGGCTGACAGGCAATTGACCGCTACTTGCGGTCTGTTGGGAGCGGGAGAAGTTTCTGCCTCTCGCGCATCACCGCTCCCTCCTCCCTCCTCCCGAGCCGGCCAAAAGTTAACAAAAAAAAACCCAAGACACACACCCGCAACTCCTTCCCTGCTCCCCCCCACTCACACACACACAGGCACTCACACACACAGGCAAATACACACGGGGGGTGAATCGGAGCAAGGGGGGAAATCGGAACGGGGATCGGGCATAGGGGGGAAATCGGAACGGGGGGGAGCCGAGGGGGAACTCGGATTGGCTCACTTGCGTGTCACGTGACGCGACACCTGCCGAAACCACAAGCTCCTTGTAGCTCCGGCTGGCTGACGCGTCACAGCACACAGTCAGCCACGCCGGAAGGAGCCAGTGGGGACCTCAGAATGGAGGCAAGCAGCTGGTGGCCCACGAACGCGTGTGCCACCGGCCGCAGCGGGACCAAGACCTTATAGTACTATTTCAAGATCTCTCATTTGATCTGATAAGCTTCATGCATTAGCAAGCATGCACTTAAGGTTGTTACCAGTGTGTGCTATTGTTAGATTATCTTATTGTATGTATGTCTTTATTTATATAGCGCCATTAATGTACATAGCACTTCACAGTAGTAATACACGTGTCCATCATATAAATAAAACATACAGAACACCTACAAGCTCAAATTGAACCCCCAAAATACCCACAACATATATATAAGCATATAAGTTTCACAGAGGAGTGCTACTGAGCATGGCAATTTATATTTAAAACCAGAGACATAACATAAAACACAGACAAAGCTCAGTGCACATCCAGAAAAACTTATATACGGTACAGTGCCTAAATATACATGTATAAATAACTAATAAATAAAATGGTCTTTTAGTTTAACATTTTGGCCAAATTGTTGTAAGCCCTTGAGCCAAACTTCACGGCAGACCACGTTCAAGGGTCCCTACACTAATATAAATTCTTAATAACCTGTGCATTGCCAGGAAGAATGATTTATAATAAATCTGTCAATATAAGTTGCAAAAGTTCTAAGTCTGATTGAAGCTTTTATTAACCTGTACATTACCAGGAAAAGCACTCTGTAATAGATTTGTCACAATCACACTGCATGCAGGCAAGTTCCCCTGATAGTGGGAGATGCCATGGAGTGAGCTTTTAACCATTTAAATGTGGGAGGGAGTGAGCTTCAATTGGATAGGAGGTTGCCACCCTCCAAAACAGCCAAGACTAGCTGCACAAGAATTATAAAACATACAGAACACCTACAAGCTCAAATTGAACCCCCAAAATACCCACAACATATATATAAGCATATAAGTTTCACAGAGGAGTGCTACTGAGCATGGCAATTTATATTTAAAACCAGAGACATAACATAAAACACAGACAAAGCTCAGTGCACATCCAGAAAAACTTATATACGGTACAGTGCCTAAATATACATGTATAAATAACTAATAAATAAAATGGTCTTTTAGTTTAACATTTTGGCCAAATTGTTGTAAGCCCTTGAGCCAAACTTCACGGCAGACCACGTTCAAGGGTCCCTACACTAATATAAATTCTTAATAACCTGTGCATTGCCAGGAAGAATGATTTATAATAAATCTGTCAATATAAGTTGCAAAAGTTCTAAGTCTGATTGAAGCTTTTATTAACCTGTACATTACCAGGAAAAGCACTCTGTAATAGATTTGTCACAATCACACTGCATGCAGGCAAGTTCCCCTGATAGTGGGAGATGCCATGGAGTGAGCTTTTGGCTCAAGGGCTTACAACAATTTGGCCAAAATGTTAAACTAAAAGACCATTTTATTTATTAGTTATTTATACATGTATATTTAGGCACTGTACCGTATATAAGTTTTTCTGGATGTGCACTGAGCTTTGTCTGTGTTTTATGTTATGTCTCTGGTTTTAAATATAAATTGCCATGCTCAGTAGCACTCCTCTGTGAAACTTATATGCTTATATATATGTTGTGGGTATTTTGGGGGTTCAATTTGAGCTTGTAGGTGTTCTGTATGTTTTATAATTCTTGTGCAGCTAGTCTTGGCTGTTTTGGAGGGTGGCAACCTCCTATCCAATTGAAGCTCACTCCCTCCCACATTTAAATGGTTAAAAGCTCACTCCATGGCATCTCCCACTATCAGGGGAACTTGCCTGCATGCAGTGTGATTGTGACAAATCTATTACAGAGTGCTTTTCCTGGTAATGTACAGGTTAATAAAAGCTTCAATCAGACTTAGAACTTTTGCAACTTATATTGACAGATTTATTATAAATCATTCTTCCTGGCAATGCACAGGTTATTAAGAATTTATATTAGTGTAGGGACCCTTGAACGTGGTCTGCCGTGAAGTTTGGCTCAAGGGCTTACAACAATTTGGCCAAAATGTTAAACTAAAAGACCATTTTATTTATTAGTTATTTATACATGTATATTTAGGCACTGTACCGTATATAAGTTTTTCTGGATGTGCACTGAGCTTTGTCTGTGTTTTATGTTATGTCTCTGGTTTTAAACATCATATAAATAACAAATAATACATATTACAGATCATGGGAATACGTGCTTCAGACATAAAAGTAACATTTCAGAAGAGGAGTCCCTGCTCCGAAGAGCTTACAATTTTATTGGGGGGAAATAGGCAGCTCTCAGGGGCTTTACCTGCAGCACCCATCTACTTGCCCCCCCACCCCCCCACCAGCCCGTTCTCCTTCTGTCCCCCTGTCCCCAGTGCAGAGGGAGCGGAGATGATGCTGGCAGGAATCGTAACGTCTCCCCACTTTCTCAGATGCTTAATGAGTGTGCGCTGATACATACTGTACTGTCCCACTCCTCTCTTATGTTAATCACTAGTTCCAAGTGTAGGAAGAGAAGATGGACAGTATTCAATGGTGGCATTAAACAGCTACAATGACGCTTCTGCCTTTTTGCAGAATATGTGTATTTGGGGGTAATGTGCAGCCCTTTTAAAGACTCAAGGGAGGCACATGATGGTCTAGGACATTTGGTCATGACCCTTTTGTCACAATAAAAATCGCCATCAGCGTTTAGCTGCCACTCACCTCGCCACCGGGGCATTTCTCTGCGGTGCGCTTCGCCGCCAAAGTAAGCCCATAAACTTACCCCCTACCCTAAAAATCTTAACCCCTTACCCAAAGCCTTTACCCTATGCCCTTTATCCTAAACCCCTTAACCTAATCCTCTACCCTAAAAAGCTTAACCCTTCAACCTTATTCCCTACCCTAAAACCTTAACCACTTAGCCTAATCCCCTACCTCAAAAACGTCACATCTTACTTAAAACCTCAATCCTTACGCCTTTACTCTAACCGTTAAAACCCCTTAAAATAACTTATCTTATTGGCGAAACGGCCTGTGGCTAAGTGTCCAGCAGCGTAGCAGCTGCGATGATTGGTCCCTCGGCAGTCAAACACTGGTGGAGACTTGGTCACAGTGAGATAGCCACAACCACATGTCTGATTTGATACACATGAGGCCCTTTAACTATATCATGTTCCTTACCACTGGCGTGTCTGCTCCTGCCTTCATAAACATCTTCTCTTATAATAGGCTTTAAAGGAGCAATCCATGCAATATCCTACTGTACATGTGAGTGGGTGTTTTCTTTTTTTTAAAATAAATCAGTTCTGTTGTATTAGATACTTACTAACATTTTTTTATTTTAAAATTCAACTGTTAATGCCATTTTTAAGGAGTTGTAATATACTGAGCATCCTTTGATTTCTATAGCAGGCTTAAGACAACCTCCCCAGCAGTGCAAGATCTTTGTAACACTTTCCTGTTTATGATAATTTGTTGTCAATATTCCCAGCAGTTGGAGCGGCACAGTGTAACAACAGATAATGTTACCTTAGTAATATAAGAATACATTGTAGCTGCTGAGTTACACTGACAGACGGATTGATTTGAAACTGAGAAGCAGCCATTTAGTGAACCCTGGGAAGTAATATTTTGCTGATCGATCATGGCAGAAAATATTGATCGGCAGCTTATGTAATCAAAGGCTGCATATATTGAAAACAGGAAAAAAATGTATATATATATTTTTTTTTTAATTTAAGCTTCTTAGATTGCCTCTAAATCTAGTTCAGCTAAGGTTACTTGAGGTAGTGGGGTGTGTGTGGAGGGTTAGGGGTTTCATTGCTACTAAAATTGGCAATTTTGGTAGGGGCTATATCTGTAAATCATCCTTATAATCTTAAACAATTTTCGCAAACAGTTCCAGAAACAAAATGGACTAACCAATTAGCAGAAATTTATTAAGTATTGATTAAAGATGAAAATAGTTCACCTCCAATACTTTGTATAACAGAAAAACAGGTCATTTAAAAATAATGAAAATATAAAAATCAATATACTGTAGGCAGAACTTTTTTTTATACTTGTGAAATGTTCAAACTTTGAACGTCAACGCCAAAGTTTGCAGATTTGTCAATTCGCAAACGGAAAAGTAACATAGTAGAAGAGGTTTAAAAAATACGTGTCCAGGTATTCTTGTATACACTACTGACACACTTTATTCGAGTGTGGCCGGTACCGCAAGCCGGGAGATTTCCCGGCTTGCTAGTGGCCGCCCCTCGGCGTGCCGCGCGTCATAGACGCGCGGTCACGCGTCATCGGGAGCGTGCGCCCCCTGCACGCGTGTCCAGGGGCTCCCCGAGGGAGCCCTGGTGTCCCGCGATCGCGGGACAGCGGCAGGGGGTTCCGGGGGACCCGGCGGACCCGGCAGCGGTAGGGAGAGCGCCCCGATCGGAGGGCGCTCTTCCGCTGCTTCGGCGCGCGCCCGTCACACTCGGGCGCGCGCCAGGCTACTGCTGCGGCACAGAACGGGCAAATGCTCGAATAAACTGTGCCGCAGCAGTACCTTCCTATACAAAATCTCTAGCCTTTTCTTAAAAATAACATTTATACTGCCTTTACTGTAAAGAACCCTTTCTTTGCTGGTGAAATCTCCTTTCCTCAAATGTCACATTTTTTTAATGTAAACAAATGTTAGTTTGCTAGCATTTCCTCATATGTCAGACCTTCCACTCTCTTTTTCCAGTTCCTTAATGTCTTTTTTATGGATTGGTGCCAGAAACTGTACTCTCTGTTCAAGGTGCCATTTTACTGAGGATTTATACAGTACAGTGGCAAAGGCATGCTGCTTTCTCTCCAACAATACCTTTCCCTGTTTTCCAACCATTCCCTGTTTTATGCAAGTGTAACACATGTATCCCCCCACCCCCCCGTCTGGGAGATTTCACTGCTACATGGTGGGGTGTGGTGCATACCTGCCTGCTCACAGTAGATCTGAGTCTCCTGGGGTGTTGTGGAGGAGGTCAGAGCAGGCTTCTGGAGTAATAACTGATTCATACTCATGGTGACAGTGCCTCCATCTCTTGCAGACCCCAGGGACATGGGGGACAATCCCTGCAGGAGAACTTCTTTACCCTTCCCCTAAGAGATTGCAGTCTCAGGCGGGAAGGTATAGTAAAACACTGGAACACTTTATTAAGACACTGCAGATCGTACAGCTTCACGACAGCAGGCACTTCTTAGGGCCTTCACCCTCAGGATGTACCCTGGACCTTCACTCCAAGCCAATGGCATCTGAAGCAGTCCTAGCTCTTCCCTTACTCCCTGGGGAAGTAAGAGGTATAGTCTCCCACTCCAATCCCCTTGGGGAGGGAGTACAAACTGGCAGAGCCCTGCACAGTTGTTGAGGTAGACCAGACTCTCTCAAGGGTAAAGGCAACTACTGAATTTGGGGTGTGCAGCTCCTTAAGTACAGGAAAAGCAGGAACCAGGTCTGAGTCACTTATTGGATACATAGCCTAGTTGCACCACCTCCCCTGTGACTTACTGATGCTGCTGGGGGTGGGGAAAACCCAGGATTAGTCCTGACAGGCCTGCTCTTACCAGGACTTAATGCCAAGAGAAGGGCAGACTGGTAGCCACAAACCAGCCATGGCTACAGTCTCCCTCTGGTGGAATCCAATGGTCCCCAAGTGGAGCCAAATTTACGGGTCCATCCTGAAGATGAGTAACCTGAAACAATACATCAGGACATTAACAACCAAACAGTGGTATAAAGTTAATAATACATCATATGCACACACAGTTTTTTACCCACCCACCTTGGAATGGTGATAATAATAAAATGGATTACTCAAACATGAAGAATCCCATTTTAATTAATAACGTCCTGAGTTGAAAGGGAGAAAGTCTATTGACGTGGGAACTAGGTTAACCACGAAAACCACAATAGACACCTTTCAATTAAGTACGCTAACTCGCGAACCAAGTGGGCTAGCACTCTGATTTTTGGAGTGCAGCCCGGAATAAAGAATGCACCCACAAATTTATTCCCGTAGCATAAGCAGAACACATTGTATTAATAAAATGTATTTTACTGTTGGTTTTAAATGCACAAGCAGGAATGTTTTTTTCTGCAAGCCCGGGAAAAATCCTTTGTCAAGCAAATATGCTAAGGGTGGATGAGCTGAGGGTATTTTCCTTCCTGCACTTCACAGAGCCCCTGCCAATTGGGAGACTTTGAGTCTAGTGAAGTACAGGGTTGAAAAGCCTCAGAGATTCAAAGTGTGAAAATTGCCGGGATGTTGCTGAGTGCCAGATCCCGGTACTCAGCATGGGCAATTCACATTTTGGGACCAAACCCTAGACTGAGTGTTGCCAAGTGAGGGGTGGACACCCAGTATGGTAAAGTGCCTAGGTGTCAGGGTGACTTATGCGCATAGCAAACCGGAAAGCTCTTTTTGCACGCTCTGCAACCTCCGGGCAAATCGGGGATTGGTGGGTTAAATGTTCCCATGGAGGGGATTGGCCGTGCATGTTAGAGATAGAACTGTGAACCCTATAAACATAGGTGAAAAAGCGAGTGACGCCGCGGTCACGACTCCTCTAAACAGCCAAACGCATGTAGAAAAAATAAAAAACTTTATTGAACAAGCAAGTGAACAGCAGCCATAGTCAACCTCTGACGCGTTTCGTCCGGGTCACGGACTTTTTCAAAGAGTAACTCCCTATGCCTGGGATGATCTCTATATAGGGTGTACTGCACTATGATTGGCCATAGTGGTGTGGAGGGTAAAACCTCTCACCTGCTGAATAATGTGCATTAGCTAGTTTCATACACACCCATAGCGAGATCATTACATTTAAGGCACAACACCAAGTGAAAAGTTACATAAATAATCCCAAAGAAAAAGAAATTTAAAAATAAAAAATGATTAAAAAACGTGAGTTAAAAACAAAGACTGCTGATTCATCCCGATAGATATTGCATAAGAAAAAATACATGTTAGGAAAGCATATACAATATATGCACATAAACTTATAGGCTTCTAATATATGCATATGACTTTGGATATAATCCAACTCACTACATGGAATAGTGGGTGTCTCTTGATGAGTAGTCGAATGGCATAGTACTCTTTAAGCTGTAACAACGTGTATGAACTTAAATATAGTCCAACTCACTACATTAAGAAATGAATGATTTCTTGTTTGGGATATTCAATAGAACACAATAACAGAATATAAATATTGTCAATATTGTCGCATAGATATCATTACCAATAAAACGGTAAACAAAGGCATGCAACATAAAAAGTTCCCTTAAGCCACTCCACAGGATAGGACAGAGAGATATAAGTATGGATATACCCCGGAAAATATTCACGGGGATGTATATAGAATATGTAACTATTTCAGGAAATGTTTTAACTCCCATTCCTGGTTTATACCCGATGGAAAAAGGGTACCCAAGGAATAGATCCAAAACATCTCACGTTTATTTAGTATATTCTCTCTGTCTCCTCCCCTGACGTGGCTAGGGATATGTTCCAGAGCTGCATAGGAAAAATTTGTAATTCCCCCTCTTAAACACGAGGAAAAATGTCTAGGTACAGGATGTACCAAATCCTTCTTTTTTATTAATCTGACATGTTCGGCAATACGTACTTTCAAGGGTCTAATCGTACGCCTGATATACCGTTGGTCACATCCACAGAACAAAATGTAAATTACAAAGCTGGAATTACAGTTAATAAAGCTGTTAACATAGAAACTCTTTTTACCAACATTGATTGATTTCATCGGTTTAACATACCTACACATGGAGCAGACACCACAGGAGAAAAAGCCTTTTGGTATTCCCTGTATATGTGCCTTTCCTGTTTGTGATTTAAACAAACTAGGCGACAAATGTGTCGCTATAGTTGGGGATTTGCGAAAAACAAAACGGGGTCCATCTTGTACATATTCCTTAATATCTTTGTCCAATGACAGGGTCCGCCAGTGTTTTTTAAAAATATCGCATATAAGATGAGATTGGCGATTATAGGTTGATATAAATAAGGGACTTTTATTCCCGTCATTGGAAGAAGATTGAAGCGTGGATGCATGTCCAGAATGTTTAGTTTTCCTAATCAATGTGGATCTTTCAGCAAGATTTGCTGATTCGAATGCTGATTTGATATCGCTATCCTTGTAACCTCTAGCTGAGAAACGTTCGGCTAAAATTTTTGATTGTACCAGAAAGCTATCATGGTTTGAGCACAGTCTCCTAAGCCTGAGGAACTGTGCTTTAGGGATGCTTTTGATAAGTGAACGAGGATGATTACTCTGAGCTGACAACAGGGTATTACGAGAGTTAGGCTTACGGAAAATATCCGTTTGTATAGTCATGTTATGGTCGATATACAGGAGGAGGTCTAGATAGTGAATGTGATTGATATTATGATCATATGTGAACTTAATATTTAAATCATTTTCATTGAGACTCTGGATAAATGATATGAGAGATGACTCATCACCTTCCCATATCATTATCAGGTCATCAATAAACCTCTTAAAGAACTTAATATTTGAACGATAGGAATTATTACAGTGATAAATGTGTTGTGCTTCCCAAAAACCCATAAATAAATTTGCATATGAAGGTGCAAAACTCGTGCCAATAGCAGTGCCTAATTTCTGTAAATAAAATAGTGTGTCAAACATAAAATAATTGTGAGTTAATAAAAAAGAAATAGCTTCCGATATAAAAGTGCAATGTGAGGTGGATAACGTGGATAAACTCAAAAAGTGATCAATGGCGCGAAGGCCGTGCTCGTGTTTAATGATAGAATATAATGAAACAACATCTAATGTGACCCACCTATAATGTGATTTCCAGACCACGTCCTGTAGATCGACCATAAGATGCATAGAATCTTTTATAAAAGATGGCAAACTAAGTACCATAGGTTGCAAAAAGCTGTCCACATACCGCGATAAACCATCTCCCAAAGATCCAATGCTCGCCACAATAGGACGACCCGGAGGGTCCTGTAGCGATTTATGGATCTTCGGGAGATGGTGAAATATCGGAATCACGGGATGTGGACAGCGTAAAAAGTCAATCTCCTTTTTATTTAGAACACATAAGATCTTGCCAAACTCAATTAATTCCTCAAGTTGTGTATTAAACACTATTGTGGGATCTTTTTTTAGCAGAAGATAATTGTCTGTGTCTCCCAGTTGTCTGATCGCTTCACCTCTATACTGTTCTGCAGATAGAACCACAAGGGCCCCTCCCTTATCTGCTGATCTAAAGACGATATCTTGTCTTTTTTTAAGTGAATTTAGTTGTTGGGATTCAGTGTATGTCAGATTGTTGGAACATACTTTGGAATGTGAGAAACCTTGGGCCAATAATTTCAAATCTCTTTCTACAAGTTTTTCAAATGTAGTAATGAAAGGGCCCCTATTCTGACTGGGACAGAAAATTGATTTTCTCCTAAGATTGCACTCATGATTCCCAAAGAATGTTTGACTAAAGTTGTTCAAGGGTTCCCCCTGTTGTTCCAACAATACGTTCATATCTGACAAGACACATGTTTCCTGAAAATTGAAAGTCAGATCATCAACCTGACCTGAATCTGACAACAATATATCATTATTCACACTTAAATCCACATCCTGAGATTGAACATCTATTTCCAAAGGAGCAAAACGACTCCTGGAAGAAAAAAACTTTTTTAGACTTAGCTTTCTGGTAAACTTTTGCAAGTCTATAACTGTTTCAAACAGCTGAAAGTCCTGTGATGGTGCAAATCCCAGCCCTTTATTGAGCACAGATAACTGTTCAAATGAAAGGTCCACCCCTGAGAGGTTGATAACATTGTTATTACTTGGAACGTCTAGGTATACTTCTTCCTTTTGGACCTCCCGCGTGTGTCTCCGTTTCCTCCTTGATCGTCTGGTTCCCTGCGGGTTCTTGATCCTACTGCTAAAAAAGAAGAAGAAGATGGATCCTGGGGTTTAGGGTTGCTCCTAGTAGATGTAATGGAGGATCTGCTATCACTTCTGGATCTCCCCTGATTGTCCCTTATATGATCTGATGACCCCTCAAATGAAACCGAATGTGACCTGAAATCCTGGTCAGAAAAATCTGAGTCCACGCTTGATGCCTCTAGTGGTTTATTTTTGAGGATTGATTTGTTTGGTGTTTTTCTAGAACCGCCTTTATTGAAGGGTCTGGAGTCCCTGGGTTTGTTATTACCCCCTTTATCCTGATATTGGGGTTTTTGCCAACAGTATACCTGGCCTTTGGAGTAGTCCATACGATCTCGTTCAAACTTAGACTGCTTCTTGTCACTTATAGTGTCTTCAATGGACTCTATATTGGACAAGAGAGTTTTGTCATTTTTGACGAACTGCTCCATTTTGGCAAATGGCTTCAAATTGGTTCTCAAGGTGTTAATTTCTATCATCAGCAGTTCTTTTTCTTTAGTTTTTTGTTGGATTATCAGTTTCATAAGTGTGACTGAACAAATATTTAGTGCATTAGTCCAATCTACTTCAAACTGCTTATTTTGGAAGCCAAATGTCGGGGTTTTTTTAATACGTAAACCCCGTGGGATCCTGTTACTCAAAATATAGTTTTCTAATGATGTTATTTCCCACCAAAGTTTTATGTTTTGGACCTGCAACCGTTCAAGTTTGACAAAGTAGTGAGTTAGATCTGATGGCACCTCACAGATGACTTCCTTATTTTCATCAAATAAATGAGCGGCCTTCTTAAGCCTTTTTGTGTTGTCCGCACAAACATCAACATAAGTGTCCCCATCTGTGAGATCTGTATCTGTGTCAATTTCTTCCATTATGAAAAAAAGGGATTTTTTCTAAAACAACTTTATGCAATGCTTTCCTTTATGTTAAAAAACTATTAATCCAAAAAGACATGAAAAAATATTAAAGAAAAAATGCGTTTGGCTGAAATAAAGCTACCAAATAAGGACTATACATATACAGGAAAAATAGCCATATTCAATGTTTGATAAAGTCAATTAATGCAGCCATCTTCTTTCAGATATAATATGTCATTTGTAAACTTGTCCTGTACCATCCCTGGTGAGCCTCCCAGTATTGTATATGTATGGACAAGAGATAGGGGAACGAACCCCTCGGGATACTGTGGCTACCAAAACCGTGGTGGTTCAATTTGTGCAAGTCCCTGGTAGCAAGAGGTGGACATCCTTTAATATGTAAAGACAATAAGCAACCCAGATTTAGCCGTGCAGACTAAGGCAGGGCGGGGGGCTTTATACCGGGGGAGATACCTGCGGGCACGTCCAGGGAAATGCCCGAAAATAAACCCCAACCAGTAGCAATGTGCCTCACCCACGCCCTGTGTCCCGGACTAAACCCAGCGGTACTCACGACTCCTTGTGTGAACTGCCAGAGTGCTGGTTAAGGGGTTGCTCAGCGGTCTGCTGTATGGTGGTGTCCTCGTGTGCTCCAGCAGGAAGTAGGAGAGATAGGTGAAAAAGCGAGTGACGCCGCGGTCACGACTCCTCTAAACAGCCAAACGCATGTAGAAAAAATAAAAAACTTTATTGAACAAGCAAGTGAACAGCAGCCATAGTCAACCTCTGACGCGTTTCGTCCGGGTCACGGACTTTTTCAAAGAGTAACTCCCTATGCCTGGGATGATCTCTATATAGGGTGTACTGCACTATGATTGGCCATAGTGGTGTGGAGGGTAAAACCTCTCACCTGCTGAATAATGTGCATTAGCTAGTTTCATACACACCCATAGCGAGATCATTACATTTAAGGCACAACACCAAGTGAAAAGTTACATAAATAATCCCAAAGAAAAAGAAATTTAAAAATAAAAAATGATTAAAAAACGTGAGTTAAAAACAAAGACTGCTGATTCATCCCGATAGATATTGCATAAGAAAAAATACATGTTAGGAAAGCATATACAATATATGCACATAAACTTATAGGCTTCTAATATATGCATATGACTTTGGATATAATCCAACTCACTACATGGAATAGTGGGTGTCTCTTGATGAGTAGTCGAATGGCATAGTACTCTTTAAGCTGTAACAACGTGTATGAACTTAAATATAGTCCAACTCACTACATTAAGAAATGAATGATTTCTTGTTTGGGATATTCAATAGAACACAATAACAGAATATAAATATTGTCAATATTGTCGCATAGATATCATTACCAATAAAACGGTAAACAAAGGCATGCAACATAAAAAGTTCCCTTAAGCCACTCCACAGGATAGGACAGAGAGATATAAGTATGGATATACCCCGGAAAATATTCACGGGGATGTATATAGAATATGTAACTATTTCAGGAAATGTTTTAACTCCCATTCCTGGTTTATACCCGATGGAAAAAGGGTACCCAAGGAATAGATCCAAAACATCTCACGTTTATTTAGTATATTCTCTCTGTCTCCTCCCCTGACGTGGCTAGGGATATGTTCCAGAGCTGCATAGGAAAAATTTGTAATTCCCCCTCTTAAACACGAGGAAAAATGTCTAGGTACAGGATGTACCAAATCCTTCTTTTTTATTAATCTGACATGTTCGGCAATACGTACTTTCAAGGGTCTAATCGTACGCCCGATATACCGTTGGTCACATCCACAGAACAAAATGTAAATTACAAAGCTGGAATTACAGTTAATAAAGCTGTTAACATAGAAACTCTTTTTACCAACATTGATTGATTTCATCGGTTTAACATACCTACACATGGAGCAGACACCACAGGAGAAAAAGCCTTTTGGTATTCCCTGTATATGTGCCTTTCCTGTTTGTGATTTAAACAAACTAGGCGACAAATGTGTCGCTATAGTTGGGGATTTGCGAAAAACAAAACGGGGTCCATCTTGTACATATTCCTTAATATCTTTGTCCAATGACAGGGTCCGCCAGTGTTTTTTAAAAATATCGCATATAAGATGAGATTGGCGATTATAGGTTGATATAAATAAGGGACTTTCAGCTGTTTGAAACAGTTATAGACTTGCAAAAGTTTACCAGAAAGCTAAGTCTAAAAAAGTTTTTTTCTTCCAGGAGTCGTTTTGCTCCTTTGGAAATAGATGTTCAATCTCAGGATGTGGATTTAAGTGTGAATAATGATATATTGTTGTCAGATTCAGGTCAGGTTGATGATCTGACTTTCAATTTTCAGGAAACATGTGTCTTGTCAGATATGAACGTATTGTTGGAACAACAGGGGGAACCCTTGAACAACTTTAGTCAAACATTCTTTGGGAATCATGAGTGCAATCTTAGGAGAAAATCAATTTTCTGTCCCAGTCAGAATAGGGGCCCTTTCATTACTACATTTGAAAAACTTGTAGAAAGAGATTTGAAATTATTGGCCCAAGGTTTCTCACATTCCAAAGTATGTTCCAACAATCTGACATACACTGAATCCCAACAACTAAATTCACTTAAAAAAAGACAAGATATCGTCTTTAGATCAGCAGATAAGGGAGGGGCCCTTGTGGTTCTATCTGCAGAACAGTATAGAGGTGAAGCGATCAGACAACTGGGAGACACAGACAATTATCTTCTGCTAAAAAAAGATCCCACAATAGTGTTTAATACACAACTTGAGGAATTAATTGAGTTTGGCAAGATCTTATGTGTTCTAAATAAAAAGGAGATTGACTTTTTACGCTGTCCACATCCCGTGATTCCGATATTTCACCATCTCCCGAAGATCCATAAATCGCTACAGGACCCTCCAGGTCGTCCTATTGTGGCGAGCATTGGATCTTTGGGAGATGGTTTATCGCGGTATGTGGACAGCTTTTTGCAACCTATGGTACTTAGTTTGCCATCTTTTATAAAAGATTCTATGCATCTTATGGTCGATCTACAGGACGTGGTCTGGAAATCACATTATAGGTGGGTCACATTAGATGTTGTTTCATTATATTCTATCATTAAACACGAGCACGGCCTTCGCGCCATTGATCACTTTTTGAGTTTATCCACGTTATCCACCTCACATTGCACTTTTATATCGGAAGCTATTTCTTTTTTATTAACTCACAATTATTTTATGTTTGACACACTATTTTATTTACAGAAATTAGGCACTGCTATGGGCACGAGTTTTGCACCTTCATATGCAAATTTATTTATGGGTTTTTGGGAAGCACAACACATTTATCACTGTAATAATTCCTATCGTTCAAATATTAAGTTCTTTAAGAGGTTTATTGATGACCTGATAATGATATGGGAAGGTGATGAGTCATCTCTCATATCATTTATCCAGAGTCTCAATGAAAATGATTTAAATATTAAGTTCACATATGATCATAATATCAATCACATTCACTATCTAGACCTCCTCCTGTATATCGACCATAACATGACTATACAAACGGATATTTTCCGTAAGCCTAACTCTCGTAATACCCTGTTGTCAGCTCAGAGTAATCATCCTCGTTCACTTATCAAAAGCATCCCTAAAGCACAGTTCCTCAGGCTTAGGAGACTGTGCTCAAACCATGATAGCTTTCTGGTACAATCAAAAATTTTAGCCGAACGTTTCTCAGCTAGAGGTTACAAGGATAGCGATATCAAATCAGCATTCGAATCAGCAAATCTTGCTGAAAGATCCACATTGATTAGGAAAACTAAACATTCTGGACATGCATCCACGCTTCAATCTTCTTCCAATGACGGGAATAAAAGTCCCTTATTTATATCAACCTATAATCGCCAATCTCATCTTATATGCGATATTTTTAAAAAACACTGGCGGACCCTGTCATTGGACAAAGATATTAAGGAATATGTACAAGATGGACCCCGTTTTGTTTTTCGCAAATCCCCAACTATAGCGACACATTTGTCGCCTAGTTTGTTTAAATCACTAACAGGAAAGGCACATATACAGGGAATACCAAAAGGCTTTTTCTCTTGTGGTGTCTGCTCCATGTGTAGGTATGTTAAACCGATGAAATCAATCAATGTTGGTAAAAAGAGTTTCTATGTTAACAGCTTTATTAACTGTAATTCCAGCTTTGTAATTTACATTTTGTTCTGTGGATGTGACCAACGGTATATCGGGCGTACGATTAGACCCTTGAAAGTACGTATTGCCGAACATGTCAGATTAATAAAAAAGAAGGATTTGGTACATCCTGTACCTAGACATTTTTCCTCGTGTTTAAGAGGGGGAATTACAAATTTTTCCTATGCAGCTCTGGAACATATCCCTAGCCACGTCAGGGGAGGAGACAGAGAGAATATACTAAATAAACGTGAGATGTTTTGGATCTATTCCTTGGGTACCCTTTTTCCATCGGGTTTAAACCAGGAATGGGAGTTAAAACATTTCCTGAAATAGTTACATATTCTATATACATCCCCGTGAATATTTTCCGGGGTATATCCATACTTATATCTCTCTGTCCTATCCTGTGGAGTGGCTTAAGGGAACTTTTTATGTTGCATGCCTTTGTTTACCGTTTTATTGGTAATGATATCTATGCGACAATATTGACAATATTTATATTCTGTTATTGTGTTCTATTGAATATCCCAAACAAGAAATCATTCATTTCTTAATGTAGTGAGTTGGACTATATTTAAGTTCATACACGTTGTTACAGCTTAAAGAGTACTATGCCATTCGACTACTCATCAAGAGACACCCACTATTCCATGTAGTGAGTTGGATTATATCCAAAGTCATATGCATATATTAGAAGCCTATAAGTTTATGTGCATATATTGTATATGCTTTCCTAACATGTATTTTTTCTTATGCAATATCTATCGGGATGAATCAGCAGTCTTTGTTTTTAACTCACGTTTTTTAATCATTTTTTATTTTTAAATTTCTTTTTCTTTGGGATTATTTATGTAACTTTTCACTTGGTGTTGTGCCTTAAATGTAATGATCTCGCTATGGGTGTGTATGAAACTAGCTAATGCACATTATTCAGCAGGTGAGAGGTTTTACCCTCCACACCACTATGGCCAATCATAGTGCAGTACACCCTATATAGAGATCATCCCAGGCATAGGGAGTTACTCTTTGAAAAAGTCCGTGACCCGGACGAAACGCGTCAGAGGTTGACTATGGCTGCTGTTCACTTGCTTGTTCAATAAAGTTTTTTATTTTTTCTACATGCGTTTGGCTGTTTAGAGGAGTCGTGACCGCGGCGTCACTCGCTTTTTCACCTATCTCTCCTACTTCCTGCTGGAGCACACGAGGACACCACCATACAGCAGACGGCTGAGCAACCCCTTAACCAGCACTCTGGCAGTTCACACAAGGAGTCGTGAGTACCGCTGGGTTTAGTCCGGGACACAGGGCGTGGGTGAGGCACATTGCTACTGGTTGGGGTTTATTTTCGGGCATTTCCCTGGACGTGCCCGCAGGTATCTCCCCCGGTATAAAGCCCCCCGCCCTGCCTTAGTCTGCACGGCTAAATCTGGGTTGCTTATTGTCTTTACATATTAAAGGATGTCCACCTCTTGCTACCAGGGACTTGCACAAATTGAACCACCACGGTTTTGGTAGCCACAGTATCCCGAGGGGTTCGTTCCCCTATCTCTTGTCCAACCCTATAAACATGTCTGCCTTGCTAACCCCGGTGTGATTCATGACTTATCCAAGCTTTGCTCAAGATTCCGTTCAAGTACAGCGGTAGCGGTTCCGGAACGCAAGGGGTTAACAACTTCATAACTAAGGATTTACGCCTACTTCAGGAATTCGTTAGCCCTGGAGACTCCCGAACGAATTCCAACAAACGAGAACAAACTTTCTTCATTTGGCCGAGTTATTAGGTTGGCAACTTGCGACCTAGCCAAAAGAACTTTAAGCCAGAGACTTTATTTCTGCAGCTTTCGTGCTAAGGACAATTTATTTTGTTTCCCCATCCCAGTAAGTGATTATTAAGTGTATTCTGAGGTTGTCGTGTGTTTGTCTATTAAGGAAATAAATGACAATTTATTTTGCCCGCTTTGTTGTGTTCAATCGAGAATCCTAAAAATATAAAAGTGTTAATAAGTACTGGTGACATACACTCCAGACCCTCATGAGGTAACATATCCTTTCCTCAGTCTGATAAGCAGAGAAAAGAACACAGCGCACAACTCATAGGGTTAATAAGTAATTATATTGAATTAATAATAAGTGATAGTATTGCACGTACAAAATAATCAGTTAGTCAAGCAGGAAATGTTCAGAGTGCATGTTACCACAACTGGACACGAACAGCTTGCTCCTTGGGGACTCCTTTACAGCAACTGACTCCACTCCTGATAAAAGCGTGTCTCCTCAGCAGCAGCAGCAGTACAGCAGCAAACATTAGCACTCAGAGTCCAAGTTGTGAAAAAGAATGAACAAGTTAACACCCCCCACAGTTGTCTTTCTGGAATGTTGCCAGAGGAGAGTATGTCACAAGACCTCAGCACTGCAAACGGAACAGGGTGCACATGCGGTAATTCGCTCCTCTATATCAACCGATCAGCAGGGTAATGTGTGTCGTGGCTTCTCACTAACTCCCGACTTAGAAAGCGCGTGCTTGGCACACACCCCCCTTATATTTATAATCCTTACAGTTACAATATTATATTAATCTATATACAATTCATGTATTTTATATTTACACTACATCCAGGGTAGGAAGGGAGCGATAAATCAGGAACACCCCAAAAAAAGAGTAAACATATATTGTGCAATAAAATCACAAAAAATGGGCAAAAAGAAAAACTTCCCTCATATGAATTACCTACTTACAAAAAGTAGGTGAAGAATCAGCGTGTAACAAGGAACAGGGTTGCAGGAACTCGAGAGGGCTTGCACTCTGGATCAACTCATGAGGAAACACAGCAGAAAAGAGACCATAGTGTAGACCAGCAAAAAGGTTTATATCGCAATAAAAGGTAAGGAGTGTACTCACAATGTGTACAAGTAAAATAGGCACATAAAATAGTTAAGAAGTAGATGTTACGCTAGAGAAGTGTGACCGGACCGTCTCTCCAATACTCCCGCAGTCAGACAGTGTTCGAGCGGCGTCTCACGTCACATCCGTTTGGGGCTTGACAGCTTCCGGTAATGAGGGGGAAGGAATGGGTACGTAGTACGGCGGTCTCCTCTGGAACGGGGATTACTGCGCAGGAAATAGAAGCTCTACGCGTTTCGCTGACTAGCGTCAGCTTCATCAGGAGCGGGCGCTGCAGCAGCCAGAGAGGACCAAGCCTTAGGTATTCAAAGTCTTATCATCAACCAGACATTTTTCACATGCCATGCACTCCAACTCATTATGAATTCAAGTTAGGTAATTGTTGTTACTTTATCCATGTAGTCTGCTCTGTAATTACACTGACCTTTTCTTAACCTCACTACTTTTGAAATCATTATGAATCTCTTGAGTAGCAGATGTTTTACTTAAATCCCTATCTCAAACTATCCATTGTTGCTAATTTATTAAACATGAATCTGAAAGTCAACTCTTTAAGCTACTTGTGTTACTGTGGAATGTTTACATGATGTGTAAGGAACTTTTTGTGTTAAAGGAATTGCAGTTTACATAATGCACAGGGATTTTTTTAATGTACGTATTAATTCATTTATTTTTTCCATCTGATATGGATGAGAGGTATTTTTACATTTTCATCTACTGTATATCAACTGAAAAGTTTGAAGAGAGCACATTGTACAAACTACTGGCAGATCCCATTATTAATTAAGGGAGCATTCCCTGCAGGAGAGTTCTCTTTTCCCTTCCCCTGATAGATTGCAGTCTCGGGCGGAAGGTATAGTGAAACAGGAACATTTTATTGTACATTGTAGACTTCCAGCATACACAGCAACCATCAGTAGAGCTTATGGCCTTCACCCTCAGGATGTACCTGGACCTGCATTCCCAGCCTATGGCACCAGAAGCAGTCCTTGCTCTTCTCTTACTCCCTGATGGCGTAAGAAGAATAGTCTCCTGCCGCTCCCTTAAGGGAGGGCCTACAGATTGGCAGAGCCCTGCACAACTGGTTTGGGTAGACTGGCCTTTCTCAAAGGTAGAGGCAAACTGACTAAATCAGGAAGTGCAGCTCACTAAGTACAGGAAAAGCAGGAACCAGCCCGAGTCCCTGATTGGACACAAGGCCTAGTTTCACCGCATCCCCTGTGACTCACTGAAGCTGCAGGGTGTGGTTAAAACCCCATGATTAGTCCTGGCAGGCCTGCTCTTACTAGGACTTACTGCCAGGAGAAGGGCAGACTGGTAGCCAGTGAAACCAGGCCTGGCTACAACAGCTATATGAATTTGTTAATTATGTGTTAATTCAAGATTTCTTGAAAACATGGCCTGTTAGTGGCTTCTTGGGACTGAGCTTGACTCACCTTGGGTATAAGAGTACAATAAGGTACAATATTTTGACTTTCCATTATGAGTAATTTTTTTCTACTATTCATAATTTACAATTTGTTTGATAGGAAAAAAAATCACCCTAGAAAGGCTTATGTTTTAATTTTTTTTTTTTTTCATCAATTCAGTTTTTTATTTAATAAACTGGGTGATCTGAGGTGCAGTTTGGTTAAACTGCAGTTGGATTAAGTGTGGAGTTCTAACTAGATGGACAGTGATGTGCAGTATGTACTGCTAGCATTGGTGGTTGATGTATGTATATTGGAATGCATGTGAGCTTGGAGAGTATACATTACAGTGAATTCATTTATTTTGATTATCTGGGTGTTGGGAGTTTTAGCAAACTTTTTTTACTGCCCGGTTTGAGAGATTGCAGTGGGTTGGTGAGAATGAAAGACTTTATGGCACCTGATTGCTGTGTAGCCCTGATTTCGAGAGGTTTGTAACAAACATTTAAGCATGCAAACACTATTTGTGCTGAGCTGCTATTTAAAGTCCTGGAACAGGTGCAGTCAATGACTAGCTCCAGGCAGAGGTTTGCCTGGACCAAGATGGATACAGCGACCACGTAAGGGCTAGTTTCAGGAAAACCCTGGATGGGAACCCTTAAACCTGGGCAATGTGCTAATTGTAATAATTTGCATAAACTTTGAATATTCCAATCAGCATATTACCCAAGTTTCTCAGGTGTGTTAAGGTTTGTTCACAGATATTTCTCCATGTGGTATATAAAGGAGTGTTTGGGGGAGGTGTATGTCACTTAGTTCTCTCTCTGTCCCTCTAGTTTAGGATCTGAATAGGAGTAACACAACCTTTAGGTATGACTTACATAACATAATATCAGTTCCCTTTTTTTTGCAATGTTGGGGTAAATGCCTTCTTTGCATATTAATAGCACCATCAGCCATACAAATGTATATATGTCTTTATTTATATAGCGCCATTAATGTACATACAGCTGCAGTGGCCGTAATTTTAAAACTTTGCCCGGTATACCGCTTGGAATACCCCTGTCATGGCACGTGATATTTTCAACCGTACCGCCATTGACTCGGGTTTGTATCGGGTGCAGAAAATTGCCGAAAATTGCATTTTAGCGTTGTCTGCAATACCGTCTAGAAACTCAAGTGGGCTTCACAGTAGTAAAAGCACAAATGTACAACTACTTTATTTAAATGACTTAGACTGGGTTAATGTTTTTCTCTCTAGTGGTTAACCTAACATTAGTTTAGGTTTGCACTATGCTAAATAGCCTAACTGAGCTTGGTACACCTGGACCAAAGAGAGGTAGCAAAATTTGGTTAAAAAAAAAAACAACTTTTTTTTTTTACATCAAAGGGACGCTTTACATGTGGAATTGTCCTCAGTACAAATATGCGGTAAGTATTTTTCATTTTTTAGGATGAAAGATTCAGGAAGAAATAATATGAAGCATTTCATAAAGTGTACAGAAGGTCACTCACAATATGATTTTATTTGTAAATGCACCTCACCCCTTTCTTTTTTAACAGAATTTTCTGTATCTCGGTTGAACATAATCCTCACTCCCTCTCTCCTTTTCTCCCCTAATCCCTCTCTCTCTCTCTCACCCCACCTCTCCCTCTCCTCCACCCCTCTATTTTTCCCCCAACCCCCCCCTCTCCCCTTCTCTCTCTTACCCCTCCCTCCCCCCCTTTCCCTCCCCCTCTTCCACCCCCTCTTACTCCATTTTTACACCCCTCCTCTGTTTTGTTTTGTACCCCCTTTGTCTTGTTTGCATCCCCTCCTCCCCTCCATTTTTGCATCCCTCTTTCCCCTCCATCTTGCACCCGTCCAGTTTTGCACCCCATAACCCTCTTGTACCCCCTTCATTTTTACTAAAACCCACCACCCGTTTTGACACACCCCTCCACTGACCTGAATAGAACATCCTGTTGCAGTGGAGAGGCAAAGGAAATTAGCCTGCTCTGCTACCAGGTTGCGCCCCCCAAAATGTGTGACACAAGGCAACCGCCTAGGTCGCCTTGTGGTTGCACCGGCCCTGGTGACATACCATATTTTGAATTTGTCATCCTAGTAAATACTGTAACAAGAATTAATATTATTCCATAGCATGCGATGAATGCGCTCGTCACAATAGAGACACAAAGTTATCTCTATTTGACAGCAATAGAAGAGGGACTTGTGGAGTTGACAGACAAACATTTGTTCCAAAAATAATTGTTTTGTTCTTAAAATGGTAAAAGCGGTTTTGATTCATTAAAATTAGAGATTCCAGTCTTACTGTGAGTTGTATTTTTACCAAAAAAACAACCCTACTGATCATCTTGCACTTCTAATAAACACCAGAAAGTAAGCATTTCTTTTATTGAATTAGACCCTTGTAGCAATCCAGCCACAGGTAGGATTCAAAGGCAACACAAAGAATGTATGGACATTTAAAATATACCGATGAACACAGAATTTAAATATATGTTAATGTTTTCAGTTAACACTGATAAACACACATTTTTAAAATAGAGTGAAACCGCCAGATAAACAAAACATAAACACTGATTACATAAAAAAATAAACACTGAAAACTAGAATCCCTACATATATGCAGCCCAGCTCCCTATAACATCTGTGGCTGGTGGGGGAACGCTGTATGGCGATCGGATCGCCGGAGCTCAGCGGAGTACCCGGCGGCAGGGGGCCGCCATCTTAAGTATCTCGCACATGCACAGTGAATGGTCACCCATGCACAGTAGAGTCAAGATGCGACGGCCATCTTAGGAATGGCTCCGCAAGGGACTACATGTCCCAGGAGTCTCCACGAGTAGGGATATAGATAGGTTTGGCGCGAAACAGAGCCGCGTGCCAGTCGGAGAGGCAGCCAAGGGACGAGGTAGTGTCTCAGGTACCAGTAGCCCTGGGACTAGGCCAGACTTCCCCTGCATGCCCCAGCTAGTCCCCGATCCTCAGTAGATTGTGTGTATAGGGAAGGCCACCAGATAGGAATGCTTCCCTTATTATCTGTATAGTGAGAGTGTTGCTGCGCCGGTGGACAGAGCCACTTGGCAATCCGTGGCCTGTGGTCTGGGACCAGACCACAGGCACACTATTGACTCTAATGGGGAGACCCTCCAGCTGGAGCTCGCCCCATACGGTGGACCGGAAAAGGCGAGGGGAGGGATTTTCAGGCCCCATGTCGTGGGACCAGACTGATCCCTTGCCGATGGTCCACCTAGGTACAGGAGTGCCCAGGGAGGTATCCCAAATGCACCAACGATCACACACAGGGGTAGCGCTACTCCACACATTTTGCGTGGGCATTGCTCTGTGGACACTGTGGTTGTTAGGTGCCCAGGGCACCTCAGTACTTTGGGGGAACCCCACCGGGGTGTTAACAGTGTGTATGGTCATTTCATTGTGAGGATGTTGTGTTATAGTGCTATTATTATTAATGCATTAGGAAACAGTTATATTATACCTGCGTGTGTGTATTGCTATCCTTGTATTGGTTCCTGTGAGGGGTTATCCCGCTACGTTGGGATCCCTCATCAGGTGGAGGTGCAGTACAGAGAAGGGAGAGAGCTAACCCCAGGCTCCCAGCGGCTTAGGCCTCCTGTGAGCCACAGGTAAAGTCAGCACGCGTAGCTCCCTTAGTCATGGGGAAAGGTGGCTATATATAATTAAAACAAAAAATGTTTCTGCTCCTGAAGATTTTTGGCAAGATAGAGAATGATGATATAAAGCAAAACTCAAGCTCAAGTAACTTCAAGTAAGTTATTAATTTATGATTTATGTGTCTGTAGAGAGTCTGAGTAAAGTCAATAATTCAATAAAAATCAATGCATTAGTATTTTTGACAGCTCTCCTGTTTGTGTTATTCTTTCTGTACTTTACTTTACAAAAAAAAAATCCTTTCTAATTAAACAAAATGCTGAAAAATGTGAAGTCTGCTGTCTTTGATCCCTAAGGGATTTACGAGAAATGAAAAAAAAAAATCCTATCATCTGCCTTCCTTGTGGATGGTTAACATCATATTTATTTATAGATGGTGATCTTTTTGGTTTACTAGGTAAAAATCTCTTGCATGAAATCGATTGTCAGTAGAAGAAGAAAATGGGCACATTTCATTACTTGTTAATATATTGAACAAACCCATGTGATTACTTTAAAGAGAAAGAGATTGTTGGCTTGTCTGTGTATAGAGAGCCTTATTTTGGTAAATAATTAATGTCATATTTATAATTGTTACTGTACAATGCCCAATAAAGCAATGTGCTTCTTTAAACTAATATAATAAAACAAATGCATGTATTAAGAACATTTGTAAATGCAAAAATAAATTATTGAGATTTTTTATGAGAATATATACGACAAACAATCCACTGTCAAAGAAAATATTCTCATTTGATCTTTCAAAAATGGACTTTGTTGAACAGAAATTGCATTTTTAATCTTTTTCATACCAGCAATTTCAGCCTCCTATAAAGATTCATAAAAATATGTCCACTATCTCTTGATAGCTTCTTCCACATTCTTAAAGATTTCTTCTTACACTTCCTTGGATCTTTCTTTGTGGTAGGAAATCCCTGCTGCCTGGGGACAGTACAACATGGCAGATGGAACCAATTCAAATATACATTTCAGTCTGATGATGTCCCAGTATTTACTTTTGAGGAAGAATCAATAAATAGTGAATATGATCAGAAGATTGTGGAAATGGAAATAGCAACCACAGTCTCCCTAATGAAAGTGGCAATCCTTAAAATTTAAATTGTACATATGTTAGAATGTTTTAAGATTTGTTTGGAAAGAATTTGGGGTAATACTTGTAATTAGCCACTCATTATTATAACTAAAGAGTAAACATACCTCAATACTACATTTTTCTACGTCCGTGAAAGCCTTAATTCCACATATTTGGAAATAATAGAAGGAGGAGCGGGCAGATACTTTGTTGTACCTTGGGACCATGAAAAGTCCCTTGGAGTCAGAACACAGGTGATAAGTGCTGCGTGTGGTAGGGGTTGAGGGCCTTGCTCAGATAAAGGCAATCCTCTGAAGTGTGATTTCAGACCTGGTCTGAAAAATCAAACAGGGAGGATATGGGGGTTTAGGGAAACAGTTTAAAGCCATCAAAGTCTATAAGACGGGGGCTTGGAGCTTACACTTTTTTTCAACAATTAAAGATAAAATATGAAAGGGTGATTACATAAACATTTTCACACTTATTCCTAGTTATGTTTTTCTTTTTAGACAAACAACTGAAGAAGGTTGAATAAAAATGATGATTGGGATAAAAGGGTTTTTCCATAACCATTCTGGAACTAGTTGCTGGCTTTTCTAAGCAACTGCTCCAGCAGTATGAGCAAAATCAGCTAGAGGGTAACCAGCTGTCAAATCCTACTTTTGAGCTTCTCACTCCTCACACATGTACCTAATCTAGCTATTAGCGTATCTCACAGGTAACTCAGGTGTGTTCCACAAGGAACATTATACTATCAACCAAGAAGTGGAAGTGGTCTGCTTTTAAAGAAAGCCAGGGGGAGGGAGCTACTACAGGTATGCACTCATTTGGGTGTTACATGAAGGATGTGCACAAAAATGGATATGGTATAACAGAACAGGGACAAAAATACTCACTGTGCCATCTGCCAGGGTGCTAGAACCATACTGAATTTAAACACTTTATTTTACAATAAATAAAACTCTACTAACTGTATGAAGTGATTCAACTTGATTCCCACAGGACACAAAATTATATTGGGTTGACAATTTTAAGGCACCTTATAAATGGGGTACAGTGTCAGACCCAACTAGATCAGAAGTTGAACCCACACAATCTCTGTTGTTTAGAACAACAGCCCTAGCAGTGTGAGATAAACAAACTGATGGGTTGCAGTCAGGGCCGCCAAAAGAAATCATGGGGCCCGGGACAAATGTAAGGAGCAGGCCCCCACCTCCCAACCCATAGCGCACCCCTCCCCCCCAAACCCATAGCGCACTTACCACGAAAAAATATCTTTTAGCGCGCAACTTTTACTTAACTGTTTTCTTATTGTGATACAGAAAAAAACATTACCATGCAACCTGTTTATTTTTATATTTTCAACAAAAGACATGTGCCTGTCTTGCTGGGTGAGTGGGTGGGAGGGTGAATGATGGTGGCTGGGTGACAGTGAATGACGGTGGGTGGGAGATAGTGAATGACGGTGGGTGGGAGACAGTGAATGACAGTGGGTGGGAGACGGTGAATGACGGTGGGTGGGAGACGATGAATGACGGTGGGTGGCAGACGGTGAATGACGGTGGCTGGGAGACGATGAATGACGGTGGCTGGGAGACGGTGAATGACGGTGGGTGGGAGACGGTGAATGACGGTGGGTGGGAGACAGTGAATGACGGTGGGTGGGTGACAGTGAATGACAGTGGGTGGTTGACAGTGAATGACGGTGGGTGGTTGACAGTGAATGACGGTGGGTGGGTGACAGTGAATGATGGTGGGTGGGAGACAGTGAATGACGGTGGGTGGGAGACAGTGAATGACGGTGGGTGGGAGACAGTGAATGACGGTGGGTGGGAGACAGTGAATTACGGTGGGTGGGAGACAGTGAATGATGGTGGGTGGCAGACAGTCACGGTGGGTGGCAGACAGTGAATGACGGTGGGTGGCAGACAGTGAATGACGGTGGGTGGGAAACGGTGAATGACGGTGGGTGGCAGACGGTGAATGTCGGTGGGTGGGAGACAGTGAATGACGGTGGGTGGGAGACAGTGAATGACGGTGGTTGGGTGACAGTGAATGACGGTGGGTGGTTGACAGTGAATGACGGTGGGTGGGTGACAGTGAATGACGGTGGGTGGGTGACAGTGAATGACGGTGGGTGGGAGACAGTGAATGATGGTGGGTGGGAGACAGTGAATGACGGTGGGTGGGAGACAGTGAATGATGGTGGGTGGGAGACAGTGAATGACGGTGGGTGGGAGAAACTGAATGATGGTGGGTGGCAGACAGTCACGGTGGGTGGCAGACAGTGAATGACGGTGGGTGGCAGACAGTGAATGACGGTGGATGGGAGACGGTGAATGACGGTGGGTGGGAGACAGTGAATGACGATGGGTGGCAGACGGTGAATGACGGTGGATGGGAGACGGTGAATGACGGTGGGTGGGAGACAGTGAATGACGATGGGTGGGAGACGGTGAATGACGGTGGGTGGGAGACAGTGAATGACGGTGGGTGGGTGACAGTGAATGAGGGTGGGTGGGTTACAGTGAATGACGGTGGGTGGGTGACAGTGAATGACGGTGGGTGGGAGACAGTGAATGACGGTGGGTGGGAGACAGTGAATGATGGTCGGTGGGAGACAGTGAATGACGGTGGGTGGGAGACAGTGAATGATGGTGGGTGGCAGACAGTCACGGTGGGTGGCAGACAGTGAATGACGGTGGGTGGAGACAGTGAATGACGGTCGTGGGAGACAGTGAATGACGGTGGGTGGGAGACAGTGAATGACAGTGGGTGGGAGACAGTGAATGACAGTGGGTGGGAGACAGTGACTGACGGTGGGTGGGAGACAGTAACTGACGGTGGGTGGAAGACAGTGACTGGGTGGGTGATAGTGACTGGGTTGGTGACAGTAACTGAGTGGGTGACAGTGACTGGATGGGTGAGTGAGTGAGTGACTGGGTGGGTGAGTGACTGGGTGGGTGAGTGAGTGACTGGGTGGGAGCAGGCCCCCACCTCCCAACCCATAGCGCACCCCTCCCCCCCAAACCCATAGCGCACTTACCACGAAAAAATATCTTTTAGCGCGCAACTTTTACTTAACTGTTTTCTTATTGTGATACAGAAAAAAACATTACAATGCAACCTGTTTATTTTTATATTTTTAACAAAAGACATGTGCCTGTCTTGCTGGGTGAGTGGGTGGGAGGGTGAATGATGGTGGCTGGGTGACAGTGAATGACAGTGGGTGGGTGACAGTGAATGACGGTGGGTGGGTGACAGTGAATGACGGTGGCTGGGTGACAGTGAATGGCGGTGGGTGGGAGATAGTGAATGATGGTGGGTGGTTGACAGTGAATGACGGTGGGTGGGTGACAGTGAATGACGGTGGGTGGGTGACAGTGAATGACGGTGGGTGGGAGACAGTGAATGATGGTGGGTGGGAGACAGTGAATGACGGTGGGTGGGAGACAGTGAATGATGGTGGGTGGGAGACAGTGAATGACGGTGGGTGGGAGAAACTGAATGATGGTGGGTGGCAAACAGTAACGGTGGGTGGCAGACAGTGAATGACGGTGGGTGGCAGACAGTGAATGACGGTGGGTGGGAGACGGTGAATGACGGTGGGTGGGAGACGATGAATGACGATGGGTGGCAGACGGTGAATGACGGTGGATGGGAGACGGTGAATGACGGTGGGTGGGAGACAGTGAATGACGATGGGTGGGAGACGGTGAATGACGGTGGGTGGGAGACAGTGAATGACGGTGGGTGGGTGACAGTGAATGACGGTGGGTGGGTTACAGTGAATGATGGTGGGTGGGTGACAGTGAATGACGGTGGGTGGGAGACAGTGAATGACGGTGGGTGGGAGACAGTGAATGATGGTCGGTGGGAGACAGTGAATGACGGTGGGTGGGAGACAGTGAATGACGGTGGGTGGCAGACAGTCACGGTGGGTGGCAGACAGTGAATGACGGTGGGTGGAGACAGTGAATGACGGTCGTGGGAGACAGTGAATGACGGTGGGTGGGAGACAGTGAATGACGGTGGGTGGGTGGGAGACAGTGAATGACGGTGGGTGGGAGACAGTGAATGACGGTGGGTGGGAGACAGTGAATGACAGTGGGTGGGAGACAGTGACTGACGGTGGGTGGGAGACAGTAACTGACGGTGGGTGGGAGACAGTGACTGGGTGGGTGATAGTGACTGGGTTGGTGACAGTAACTGAGTGGGTGACAGTGACTGGATGGGTGAGTGAGTGAGTGACTGGGTGGGTGAGTGACTGGGTGGGTGAGTGAGTGACTGGGTGGGAGCAGGCCCCCACCTCCCAACCCATAGTGCACCCCTCCCCCCCAAACCCATAGCGCACTTACCACGAAAAAATATCTTTTAGCGCGCAACTTTTACTTAACTGTTTTCTTATTGTGATACAGAAAAAAACATTACAATGCAACCTGTTTATTTTTATATTTTCAACAAAAGACATGTGCCTGTCTTGCTGGGTGAGTGGGTGGGAGGGTGAATGATGGTGGCTGGGTGACAGTGAATGACGGTGGGTGGGTGACAGTGAATGACGGTGGGTGGGTGACAGTGAATGATGGTGGCTGGGTGACAGTGAATGGCGGTGGGTGGGTGACAGTGAATGATGGTGGCTGGGTGACAGTGAATGGCGGTGGGTGGGAGATAGTGAATGACGGTGGGTGGGAGACAGTGAATTACGGTGGGTGGGAGACAGTGAATGATGGTGGGTGGCAGACAGTCACGGTGGGTAGCAGACAGTGAATGACGGTGGGTGGCAGACGGTGAATGACGGTGGGTGGGAAACGGTGAATGACGGTGGGTGGCAGACGGTGAATGTCGGTGGGTGGGAGACAGTGAATGACGGTGGGTGGGAGACAGTGAATGACGGTGGTTGGGTGACAGTGAATGACGGTGGGTGGTTGACAGTGAATGACGGTGGGTGGGTGACAGTGAATGACGGTGGGTGGGTGACAGTGAATGACGGTGGGTGGGAGACAGTGAATGACGGTGGGTGGGAGACAGTGAATGACGGTGGGTGGGAGACAGTGAATGACGGTGGGTGGCAGACAGTCACGGTGGGTGGCAGACAGTGAATGACGGTGGGTGGCAGACAGTGAATGACGGTCGTGGGAGACAGTGAATGATGGTGGGTGGGACACAGTGAATGACGGTGGGTGGGTGACAGTGAATGACGGTGGGTGGTTGACAGTGAATGACGGTGGGTGGGTGACAGTGAATGACGGTGGGTGGGTGACAGTGAATGACGGTGGGTGGGAGACAGTGAATGATGGTGGGTGGGAGACAGTGAATGACGGTGGGTGGGAGACAGTGAATGATGGTGGGTGGGAGACAGTGAATGACGGTGGGTGGGAGAAACTGAATGATGGTGGGTGGCAGACAGTCACGGTGGGTGGCAGACAGTGAATGACGGTGGGTGGCAGACAGTGAATGACGGTGGGTGGGAGACAGTGAATGACGGTGGGTGGCAGACGGTGAATGACGGTGGGTGGGAGACGGTGAATGACGGTGTTTGGGAGACGGTGAATGACGGTGGGTGGGAGACAGTGAATGACGATGGGTGGGAGACAGTGAATGACGGTGGGTGGGTGACAGTGAATGACGGTGGGTGGGTGACAGTGAATGACGGTGGGTGGGTGACAGTGAATGATGGTGGGTGGGAGACAGTGAATGACGGTGGGTGGGAGACAGTGAATGATGGTGGGTGGGAGACAGTGAATGACGGTGGGTGGGAGACAGTGAATGACGGTGGGTGGCAGACAGTCACGGTGGGTGGCAGACAGTGAATGACGGTGGGTGGAGACAGTGAATGACGGTCGTGGGAGACAGTGAATGACGGTGGGTGGGAGACAGTGAATGACGGTGGGTGGGTGGGAGACAGTGAATGACGGTGGGTGGGAGACAGTGAATGACGGTGGGTGGGAGACAGTGAATGACAGTGGGTGGGAGACAGTGACTGACGGTGGGTGGGAGACAGTAACTGACGGTGGGTGGGAGACAGTGACTGGGTGGGTGATAGTGACTGGGTGGGTGACAGTAACTGAGTGGGTGACAGTGACTGGATGGGTGAGTGAGTGACTGGGTGGGTGAGTGAGTGAGTGACTGGATGGGTGAGTGAGTGACTGGGTGGGTGAGTGAGTGACTGGGTGGGTGGGTGAGTGAGTGACTGCGTGGGTGGGTGAGTGAGTGACTGGGTGGGTGGGTGAGTGAGTGACTGGGTGGGTAAGTGAGTGACTGGGTGGGTGAGTGACTGGGTGAGTGAGGGACTGGGTGGGTTAGTGAGGGACTGGGTGGGTGAGTGAGGGACTGGGTGGGTGAGTGAGGGACTGGGTGGGTGACAGTGACTGGGTGGGTGGGTGATGGTGGGTGGGTGACGGTGGGTGGGTGGGTTACTTACCTTGACCGGTGGGTGCT
Source organism: Ascaphus truei (assembly GCF_040206685.1). NCBI lineage: Eukaryota > Metazoa > Chordata > Amphibia > Anura > Ascaphidae > Ascaphus > Ascaphus truei. The sequence goes on along the minus strand of NC_134483.1, from coordinate 198,019,971 downwards.
GCTTCCTTGCCGCCAGACACTTCCTCCTATTGCCCCGTTACCACCGGCAGCTGCCAGGGGCGGGAGAGGGGCTCGGGGTAGGGGGGCACGGGAGGTGGGCGGCTGGGGGGGGTCAAGGCGGACTAGGGTAGGAAGTGCGAGAGGGGGAAGCTGAGTTGACGCTTCCCCCTCCGTATCAAGTTGGGAGCGGGGGGGCTGGGTTGCGTGCGTTGGGGTTGTGCGCTTGCACGGCGATTCCCCTTCCGTCCTACGTGGGCACTGGGGAAGATGGGTTGCGCGTGCGGGGCCTGTCTTGGCGCTTCCCCCTCCGTTCCACGTGGGGAGCGGGGGGGGGGCTGGTTGCGCGTGCGGGGCCTGTCTTGGTGCTTCCCCCACTGTCCCACGTGGGGAGCGGGGTTGGCTGGGTTGCGTGCGCGGGGCCTGTCTTGGCGCTTCCCCCTCCATCCCACGTGGGGAGTGGGGGAACGGGGAGTGGGCTCACAGGCAGCAGGCAGGACACCCTTCTTGCCCTGCGCATGCGCGGGGACCACGAGAATCGCCGCCATTTTTTATTTATTTTTTAAAATGTAATTAACTGGCGCCCTGGTTGCAGTGCACACTGTCTACTAACCACATTCCTCCAAGGGATATTTATTTTGCTGATTATATTTGTAACCTTGAAAGCACTTTAAGCACAAAGTAATAATAATAATATGCATTACTGAGACCAGGTGACATTAAATAAAAGATGAACATACAGCTGCGGCCGCCTTTATCCTAGTGCGTTGGTATCGGCGCAACTCTGATAACCGCGGGCAGATGCAGTATTTATTTTTTTTGCCGGAATATACATATACATTATACATATATAATTTACAAAAATTGTAAAACATACAGAACACCTACAAGCACATATTGAACCCCCAATATAACCACAACATATATATAAGCATATACGTGTCACAGAGGAGTGCTACTGAGCATGGCA